>NC_137324.1:2427289-2612289 GCF_965287045.1 Carcharhinus amblyrhynchos | reverse complement strand
GCTTCCCCAGCTGCAGCCTTGGCCGCAGCGTCTGCTTGTTGGTTCCCCTTCTGTTCTGCTGTCTTTACTCTCTGATGGGCTTTTATCTTAATTACAGCTGCTTCTGAGGGGGGCACCTCTCCGGTCTCGGATTATATTTTCATGCTTTCTGTGGCTCCCCCCTGTGGTGATAAACCCGCGCCTTTTCCAGGCCATCATGGAATCGTGGACCACCCCAAACACATAGTGGCTGTCAGCACACACATTTACTCGCTTTTCCCTTGGACTCGGCAATCCTTTTTATAATGACCAGGTTTCCCACACCTGTAGCAGCCCCTTCCGTCAGTTCCCAGGGAAGATACCCCTGCCCTGGTGCTTTGGATCTTTCTCTGTTGGTTGTCTACAGTAATAGCCCAGTTCTCTAGCTCATCAAAGGTGTTAAAGTTTACCAACCCGGTTTTTTAAGATTGCTCGGTGCGCTGGGCTCAGCCCGTCCTTATATAGCTGGAGGAATGCGGGGTTCTGTCGGCATCGGGCATTCCCCCATGGGCCGAAAAGGCGTCAAATTTCCGTTGCCCGTATTCCTGGGCTCCTTCCTCCTTCCCCTGCACTACCCCTATGATTGCATTCCAGCTCACGGGGACCCGCCCCGTGGTTTGGGTAATATTAAAAGAGCTTGGACTTGCTCTCGGCGACTCTCGTTCAGGTTCACGCACCAGGTCCTATTAGTTCTACCTGAAGCCGGGTCCAATAATTCCCCGGCATTTTGGATCTTACGAGCCCTGCTATATTCCCATTATGTAGATTGTGACACATTAGCATCTGCTTAAGTTTTTGCCAGAAGATCGTGTTACTGTGTCTAGGCTGGAGGGTCAGGAGTTTGTCCAGCAGTTTCATGGTATCCCCCGGAGTAGGGGATACGTATGTCATCTTTATCTGAGCCTTAGCAGGTCGCCCTCGCCCGTCTCCCCCTTGCCCCCCGGGGACACACTCAATTTTAACGGGGGCTGCCATAACGCTCTGGGATGGGGGGGTCGGTGGTAGGGGGAATGCTCCCCCCTGCTGGGCATAGTGGACCCGTTTCATCCACTAAACATTCCCAGTCAGGACCCTCCTCACTCAGAGGTTCCTGTGAGAAGTCGGACAGCGCTGGCAGCACAGGGTTAGCAGCCATCACAGCGGCGTGTTGTCGCTGTGCAGCTTGCTGCTACTTGCCTTGTACATATTTATGAACTCGTCCTGCAAGGGTGACATGAGCCTTTAATATTAGGATCCAAGCCTTGTCATCCTTGCTCCTTTTCTCCTTCGCCCACCACTCCCGCTGTGTTTCAAGTGGGTCGTGGGGCTTCCACCCTGCCTTCATCATGCTTTTAATTAGATTCTTATTTTTATCTGCCAGATAGTGGGTGAGGGACCCTTCTGGTCCCCATTCAAAGATGGTACTGTTGCTATCCATGTTAGTTTCCTTCACTAGGGTCAGTAGTTTACCAATCCTGGCTCTAACGCTTTCACAGATACTTGTGTGTGTATCTCTGATTCGGTTACGGTCTCGTGTTCCCACTGTTAGTACGTTTGTACCTTCAGTGGCAACCCGCAGAGCCCGACCTGCGTGTCGCGGGGAGATTGCTGCTCTCAGAGGCAGGTGAGCTCTGTACAGCCTTTCCACAGGGGCTGCAATGTACGGAGAGACTACCGACTACAGTGACCGGGGCCACTAGCTCCTACCCAAACTCCTATCGCTAAATCAACTCTCAGAGGGCAGCCGTTTCCTTATCTCCTTGGGAGTCACCCGGACCTGGGTGCGGACTGGTGTGTTGTCGACCGCGGGTTGGAGTCCCCTGATGTGTAGTCGTTTCTTCGCGCTACCAGAGGTCTCCTGCTTGTAGTGGTTGAGGTACTCGCCGAGGCTCCAGACTTAGTAGTGCCCAGACATGTAGCAAACTCCTCACGGATTTTGCCCCCAGTGGCCCGATCTTTCGCGCCTGCAGAGGTCCTTACTGACTCGCAGCGCCCGGACTTGTGCCGAGAGTCCGATCTCAGTGGCCCGACATCCTCCTTAACCTTAAATCCCAGGGTGCTGTCCCTACCTTATACCTTAACCTTAAATCCCAGAGTAATGTCCCTACTCTGTACCTGTTAACACCTGTTCTGTCAGGTCCCCTAGTGGGCAGTCAATCTGTGGTCGGGCTTGTCGGGGGTCAGCGGAATGTAAAAATAACACAATGAATCACAGTTCGCGATCCCAGCCGCCCGCCCAAAAAGAAACTGAAACCCACATTACCGCCGTGCAGCTACTGAACGGACCCTGTTCACAAGTTCAGATCGCGGCAGCCGTGAAACACCGCTCTGACACTGGGACACTAGTATTCCGCGGATCTGATGAAATGAGTAAAGATACTCACCCAGTGCCAGGAGACGGCATTCCAGCGACGGTCGCGATCCCGGATGAGCCCCCAGTTGTTAGCGCGAGTGGGCGAAACGACCACTATGGACTCAGGGTGAAGTTCAGTAACGGCACAGCTTTACTTTCTTTTACATCAACAGAGAAGCACAGTCAGGACATACAATCGGACTGTCCTGAAAGCACTCTAAAGGTCCGCTGCAACAGGCTACAGTTATACCTGAACTTCGGTGTAGTATACGATTCAAATGCTAATACTTTATTTACAGTATTCAACTTTAGCCATCCTGTCTCGATGTTTTCGAGTGTTAGAATGATTGTTTTAAGTGTGTGTTAATCGTTTTTGTCTGACTGGTTATTAATGGTCTAGAATCTCTGGGGTTTGAACAATGGTTGTGTGATTGATCTCAAAGAGTTTGAGGGGCCAGGGACGTTTCCTTAGCTATGCTAATTTTTAGGTGTCTCCATAGGTTGTTTAACTGGTTTAGAAGTGCTGATTTGGTGGGGTGGGGATGTGTTTTTTAATTTAGTTCCTGTAGGTGCCACCCTGTCCAGCTTCCCTTGGTGCTAGCCCTCATTTGCATTCTAAAAGCATGCTCTTGCCTGCTAATCTGTGTGTTACTTTGTGATTTTCAGTGGAGAGGCTCTGAGTGTAATTTTAGCCTGCTTCCATATGATGTGCCCAATTTCATAAAGTTTGTTGTCCGATAACAACATCTTCCACTGTCCATTAACTTTCCTACATTTTAGCCTTCCTGCCTGGTTCACTCGAATCAAGTCTGTCCTCATGCTTATGGAATTACATTTGTTTAACTCCAAAATGTGATGTCGAACTCCAGTTTCTCACCAACAAGCTGAATTTTGAATTCTATCATACTATGATCACTCTTCCCTAGAGGGCCTTAACTATGAGATTATTAATTAATCCCTGCTTACTGAGGGACTCCCTGCTCATTGCAAAGTATCAAGTCCAGAATAGCCTACTCTCTGGTTGTTTCTACAACATATTGTTCCAACAGATAATCTCCAATACATTCAGTGAATTCTCCCACATGACAATTTGATTAATCCAGTCTATGTGCATATTAAAATCAGCAATAATTATTGCCATACCTTTCTTTCAAACCCACAGTATTTCCTAGTTTATCCCATACCCAACTGCAGAACGACTGTTTGGGGACCTATAGATTATCCCCCCATGGGACTATTTTCCTTTGCTATTCCTTATTTCTGCCTGGACTGATTCCACATTTTGATCTGCAGCGCTTTCATTATTTTTCACTTCAGCACTGATCCCTTCCTTCACTAACAAAGCTACACCATCTCTGATTCCTTTCTGTCTGTCCTTTCAATATACTAAATAACCTTGGATATTCAATTCCCAAGACCTGGCTTCCTTGCAACTGTGTTTCAATAATCGCGACAAAATCATATCCCTTTGTGTCTATTTGCGCTGTTAACTTATTAATTCTGTTCCAAATGCTTTGTGCATTCAGGCACAAAGGGGCCAGACAATCTACGCTCCTAATTATTCTTTCCCCAATTATGATTACATTTCTCTTTTCTCCTCCCACTTGAATAGCTTCCTGTACCATTGTGCTGTGGTCAGTTTACTCATCCTCCCTGTAGTCCCTGCTCTCATTCACAAGGGCTCAGGAATCTCAAACCTGTTGGACAAGGGCTGAGGCCCCTGAACCCTACTCCCTGGATCCCTGTAACTGCCTCACTTACAGTCACACCCTCCTGTTCCTGACCACTACACAAATTAAAGGTGGTTAATGTAAAGGGTGTGACTGCCTCCTGAAACACAGCATCCGAGTACCTCTCACCTTTCCTGTTGTGGTGCATTATCAGCTCAAATTCCAGCTCAACTCTCACCAACACTTAATACAGATGTGTTCACTGGGATATTACCCAGGTCTTGCTGTGGATGGACATGGACACCTTCAGTATCTGAGGACTTGCGAATGATGTTTAATATTGTGTAATCATTAGCAAATATCCCTATTTGTGACCTAATGATGGAAGGAAGGTAATTGATGAAGCAGCTGAAAATACAAAGAACAGTACAGCACAGGAAACAGGCCTTCGGCCCTCTAAGCCTGTGCTGCGCATTGGTCCAATGGTTGGGCTTAGAGCACTAAGCTGAGGAATTCCTTCAGTGATGTTCCAGAGTTGAGATGATTGACCTCCAACAACCTCAAACATCTTCCATTGTAGTACATTTGCCTCCCGACTAGTGGGAAGTTTTCTCCCTGATTCCCAGTGAGTCCACAATTAGTCAAGTGCTGCCTTAATGTTCAGAGCAATTATTTCCAACTTAGCTCTGGAATTCAGCTGTTTTATCAATGTTTGACCAAAGCTGCAATGAGTTCATGAACTGAGCGATCCTGGTGTCAACTCAAATTGCAAATAGAAATAAATAAGTACGACCTGATAGCGAAAACAGAGAGATTGCTGCAGGATGACATTGACTGGGATTTGAAGGGTACTTGACATTTAGGAAGGACAGGAAGTTAGGAAAAGGTGGAGTGGTGACTATATCAATTAATTGTGGTCATAACATATAGACAGGGCCTAGGTTCAGCAAGCTGAGATGGAGAAACAGTTTAGGTGGGGATGGTAAATTATAAAGACAACATAGAACATAGAACATTACAGCGCAGAACAGGCCCTTCGGCCCACGATGTTGCGCCGACCAGTTTTTTTAAAAAAAACACTGACCCACAAATCTAAACCAATCCCTTTTCGTCCATAAACCTATCCATAGATCTCTTAAACGCCCCCAAACTAGGCGCATTTACAACTGCAGCAGGCAGGGCATTCCAATCCCTCACCACCCTCTGGGTAAAGAACCTACCCCTGACATCCGTCCTATAACTACCACCCCTTAATTTAAAGCCATGTCCCCTCGTGCTAGCATTCTCCATCCGAGGAAAAAGGCTATCACTATCCACCCTATCTAAACCTCTAATCATCTTATATATTTCAATAAGATCCCCTCTTAGCCTCCTTCTTTCCAGCGAAAACAACCCCAAATCCCTCAGTCTCTCCTCATATGACCTCCCCTCCATACCAGGCAACATCCTGGTAAACCTCCTCTGCACCCTTTCCAAAGCCTCAACGTCCTTCCTGTAATGTGGGGAAGTAAGGAGTCAAGGAGTGTAAGGAGTCAAGTATGGGAGCAATGTACAGGCCCCTCTACTAAACATATGCTTGATAGGGAATAACAAAAGAAATAATGTGAGGTGTCAGAAAGATACAGTGATAATCATGTGGAATTTTAATCAACATATTGACTGGATAAAATCACATGGCTAATGATAACCTGGATAAGGAATTTATAGGATGCTTTTGGGATAGGTTTTTGAAGGGCACGTTCTGGTGCCAATGAGATAGCATGCTCTGTTAGACCTGGTATTGTGCAAAAAGATAGGACAAACTAATAAGCTCAAAATGAAGACAATGCTTGGGTGCAGCAATTATAAGATGATTGATGTTTTAAAAATCAAGATAAATGATAAATAAGATAAATTAAGATGATTGATGTTTTAAAAATTAAGTTCAAGAGAGGGAGAAGAGCAGGTCTAAGACTATATTTTAAATTTAAATAAGCACAATTGTGAGGGCATTAAAGAAGATATCAAGTGAACTGGAAAACTAGGTGAGATATAGGTCAGTAGCATTCTGGGAGTTATTTCAAAATACACAATCTATAGACTCCATCAAGAAAGAAAAGTTTTCAAGGGCAATCCCACCATCTGTGGTTGACGACAAAGATTCAAGATAAAATAAAATATATATTTTGCACAAAGATGGTTGGCACAGTGGGAGGGGGTGATCTCACCATCATATCCTGTTGGCCAAAGGGTGGGCAAGTTGGTAAGATCGCGAGAGAGTTGAGAAATCAAGTTCACGCCTGATTTCTCACCTTGCGATCTTATCGCCACCAGATGTCTGGCATGGTCAGTCTCGCACCCATTTCTGGCACAGGGCGGAATAAATTAATTATATCAAATTTACATGTAATTTAAGTCGAATTAGCAAGCCAAGGACTCAGTTTTTCCACATTTACTTCCATATGAATGTTCTTTCTGACGAGGATTACCCTTGGTACCCCCAACAAAGGGGACCAGACATGATGGCCTTCCTCGTAGAACTAAAGGCCATTTGAGGCACTGCAGGGGATTAGGGAGAAGAGAGATACCTCTTGGCCACTGCCAACCTGGCACTGCTAGCCTGAAACCCTGGCATTGCCAGTTTGGTACTGCCCACATTGAACCGAGCAGTGTCGAGGGTCTGCGCACTCTGCAGTTGCGATCGATGGGGGGAGGAGGGGTTTGATAGATCATTCCTGCTGGGGGGAGGCTCACAAGTGGCGCAAGGTCCCGCAGTAATGTGGAGGGGGTGCCAGGTTTAGGCCACAGAGGTTGGCTGAGAGCAGCAGACACTGTGTTAGAGGTCTCTGCTGTTGTGGGAGCAGAGACCTGTACTTGCACAATGAGTTTCAGTTATTGCATATTATTCAAATGGGGCTTTGGTGACAGGCATGGACCCTAAACTGGTGAGAAATCTCTTGCAAACTGAAACCAGATTGAAGTTCATTGAATTATAAATGCATTGAATACTGATTTTTTTCTACTATTCCCTCTCTGGTGGATGATGATGGGCTCAGCATGTCTCAGAGAGTGGAGAGGAGAATCACCATGATGTCAACATAGAACATAAAACACTACAGCACAAACAGGCCTTCGGCCCACAAGTTGGGCCGGTCACATCTATACCTATCAAGCCATAGGACTATCTGTAACTTCCAATGCCATTAGATCCCATATACTCATCCAGAAGCCTTTTAAAAAAGACCCCAGCGAGTTTCCCTCTACCACCACTGGCGGCAGCCAATTCCATTCACTCACCACCCTCTGAGTGAAAAACTTTCCCCTAACATCTCCTCTGTACTTGCTTCCCAGCACCTTAAACCTGTGTCCTCTCGTAGCGACCATTTCAGCCCTGGGAAATAGCCTCTGAGAATCCACCCTATCTATTCCTCTCAACATCTTATAAACCTCTATCAGGTCGCCTCTCAACCTTCGTCTCTCCGGGGAGAAGAGTCCCAGCTCCCTCAACCTATCTTCATAAGGCATGCCTCCCAATCCAGGCAACATCCTTGTAAATCTCCTCTGTACCCTCTCAATAGCTTCCACATCCTTCCTATAGTGAGGCGACCAGAACTGCGCACAGTACTCCAAGTGGGGTCTGACAAGGGTCTTATAAAGTTGCAGCATTACCTCCCGACTCCTAGACTCAGTCCCTCGATTAAGGAAGGCCAGTACACCATACACCTTCTTGACCACATCCTCCACCTGCGAGGCTGATTTAAGAGTCCTGTGGACCCGGACCCCAAGGTCCTTCTGCTCTTCAACCCAGCTAAGACTCCTACCCTTGATATTGTACTCCTGCGTCCCGTTGGTCCTGCCAAAATGGACCACCACACATTTATCCGCGTTGAAGTCCATCTGCCACTTCTCCGCCCAGTCTTGCATCCTATCTATGTCACGCTGCAACTTCTGACATCCCTCCAGACTATCCACAACACCATCAACCTTCATATCGTTGGCGAACTTACTAACCCATCCCTCCACTTCCTCATCCAGGTCATTTATGAAAATGACAAACAGCAAGGGTCCTAGAACAGATCCCTGGGGCACTCCACTGGTGACCAACCTCCATGCAGAGAAAGACCCATCCACAACCACTCTCTGCCTTCTGCAGGCAAGCCAGTTCTGGATCCACAAGACCAAAGCCCCTTGGATCCCATGCCCTCTCACCTTCTCAAGAAGTCTTGCATGGGGGACCTTATCAAACGCCTTGCTGAAATCCATGTAAACCACGTCTACCGCTCTTCCTTCGTCAATGTGTTCAGTCACATTTTCAAAGAACTCAACTAGGCTCATAAGGCACGACCTGCCCTTGACAAAACCATGCTGACTATTTCTGATCATTCTAAACTTCTCCAAATGCTCATAAATCTTGTCCCTCAGAATCCTCTCCATCAACTTGCCAACCACTGAGGTCAGACTCACCGGTCGGTAATTTCCCGGGCTATCCCTGTTCCCTTTCTTGAAAATAGGAACCACATCCGCAATCCTCCAATCCTCCGGAACCTCTCCTGTCTCCATCAATGATGCAAAGATCATCGCCAGGGGCTCTGCAATCACTTCCCTCACCTCCCACAGTAACCTGGGGTACATCCCATCCGGTCCTGGCGACTTGTCTATCTTGATAGCATTTAGCGGGTAAGTCCACGGATGGTAAGTGGGAGGCTTTCAAGGGCAAACTGATAATGTTGCAGGAAAAGCATGTGCCGGTAAAGAGGAAGGATGGGAAAGGCAGGATTAGACAGCCGTGGATTACAGCGGGTATCGAAGACTTGGTCAGGAAGAAGAGGGAGGCATATGTTAGGTCGAAACAACTGGGAACAGAGAGTGTGCTGGAGGAATATAGAGAGAGCAGGAGGGAGCTTAAAAGGGGAATTAGAAGGGCAAAAAGAGGGCATGAAATGGCTTTGGCTGATAGGATTAAGGAAAATCCAAAGGCATTTTACTTTTATATTAGGAACAAGAGGGTGGTTAGAGGGAAAATTGGTCCTCTTCGGGACAAAGGAGGGGAGTTATGTATCGAGTCGGAGGGAATGGGGGAGATCCTGAATGAATACTTTGCGTCGGTATTCTCGAAGGAGAGGGGTTTGGTGTCGTGTAGTGTCTTGGAGGGAGCTGTAGATCATTTGAGGGAAATATCCATTACGAGGGAGGAAGTGTTAGGGTTTTTAGGTATAAAAACGGATAAAGCTCCGGAGCCTGATGGTATTTATCCCAGGCTGCTTCGGGAGGTGAAAGATGAAATTGCTGGGCCTCTGACGCAAATCTTTGTCTCTTCTTTGGACACAGGTGAGGTCCCAGAGGACTGGAGAGTAGCTAATGTGGTACCGCTGTTTAAAAAGGGCAGTAGGGATAACCCTACTAATTATAGACCAGTGAGTTTGACATCGGTGGTAGGGAAATTATTGGAAAAAATTCTTAGGGATAGGATGTATGAGTATTTGGAGCGTTGCGATCTGATTAGGGATACGCAACATGGCTTTGTTCAGGGGAGGTCTTGCCTTACAAATCTGATCGAATTTTTTGAGGAGGTGACAAAAACGGTTGACGATGGGCGAGCCGTTGATGTCATCTATATGGATTTCAGTAAGGCGTTTGACAAAGTCCCTCACGGTAGGCTGGTAGAAAAGGTTAAGGCACATGGGATACAAGGACAGATAGCTAGGTGGATTGAGAACTGGCTGGGCAATAGGAGGCAGAGAGTAGTAGTGGAAGGGTCCTTTTCTGGCTGGAGGTCAGTCACCAGTGGTGTGCCGCAGGGCTCAGTACTGGGACCTCTTTTTGTAATATATATAAACGACTTGGAAGAGGGCGTACGTGGTGTGATCAGCAAGTTTGCAGATGACACCAAGATGGCAGGATTGGCAGATACCGAGGCGGATTGTCAGGTGACACAGCAGGATATAGATAGGTTGGTATACTGGGCAGATACATGGCAGATGGAATTTAATCCTGACAAATGCGAGGTGATGCATTTTGGAAGGAATAATGCAGGGAGGAGTTACATGATAAAAGGTAGACCGATTAAGAGTATAGAAATGCAGAGAGACCTGGGAGTGCAAGTGCACAAGTCTCTGAAGGTGTCAACACAGGTAGAGAAGGTTGTGAAGAAAGCTTATGGAATGCTAGCCTTTATAGGAAGGGGTATAGAGTATAAGAGCTGTCGTCTAATGCTTCAGTTGTACAGAACGTTGGTTAGACCGCATTTGGAGTACTGCGTCCAGTTCTGGTCACCTTACTACCGGAAGGACGTGGAGACCCTGGAGAGAGTGCAGAGGAGGTTTACCAGGATGTTGCCTGGCATGGAAGGACTGAGTTACGAGGAAAGACTGGAAAAACTGGGGCTCTTCTCCTTAGAAAGACGGAGATTAAGGGGGGATCTGATAGAGGTGTATAAAATACTGAAGGGAATAGATAGAGTCAACAGTGGCAGGCTTTTCCCTAGATTGGGGACAACTATTACGAGAGGTCACGATCTAAGGGTGAGGGGGGAGAAGTATAATTTGGATACTAGAGGAAGGTTTTTCACACAGAGGGTTGTGGGGGTATGGAATGCGCTACCAAGTAAGGTGGTGGAGGCAGGCACGTTGGACTTGTTTAAGGTTTACTTAGACACATGAGTGAAACAGGGATGGAGGGTTATAGTAGAGGGTATTAAAAAGGGTCAGAGCCTTGGGACGACACTGGAAATGTAGTATTACATGTTAATGTTTTTGTCTCTTTTAATCCACAGGTGTCGGTCCACCTTGTTGTCAAACGAGGGGCATGCACACGGTGGGTCGTGCGTAGGCTGCTCTTGGAGGTTCCGGGAGTGGCCTAGTACTTTGCGTCGTTGTGTGTGCTTAATCCTGGACCAGCAGATGGGCACCACAGCAGCTCAGTGACTATCACTGCTAGCTGTGCAGATACATGGATTTGGGCCTGTGTCTGGGGGAGTTTGCGCATTCTCCCTGTGGTTGCGTGGGTTTCCTCTGGGTGCTCCGGTTTCCTCCCACACCCCAAAGATGTGCTCTTAGGCTGATTGGTTTTACCAAATTGACCCTACACTATTCTCCCCTGAATCTGGTTACATTAGGGGTACCATTCACATACACACGGGGCACGGTAGGTGTAGGAAAATGCTTTGTTAAGATGGCGGCGCGGGCTCGTTGGGCCGAAGGGCCTGTTTCTCGTGCTGGGTTGTTCTTTGTTCTTTGTTTAAAAGTTCCAACACATCCTCTTTCTTAACATCCACACACTCAATCTTTTCAGTCTGCCGCAAACCTGTAGTACAACCTCCCAGATCACTTTCTACCGTGAATACTGAGGCAAAGTACTCATTCAGCACCTCTGCCATTTCTTCTGGTTCCACACAGACTTTTCCCCCTTCACCTTTTATAGGTCCTATCCCTTCTCTTCTCATCCTTTTACCTTTCACATATTTATAGAAGGCCTTGGGATTCTCCTTAATCTTACCTGCCAAGGCCTTCTCATGTCCCCTTCTGGCTCTCCAAATTTCCTTTTTAAGCTCCTTTCTACAGTCCTTATACTCCTCTAGATCCTTAACATCTCTTAGCTCTCTGAACCTTTTATACACCTTTCTTTTCCTCCTGACCAGGTTCACCACAACCTTCGTGTACCACGGTTCCCATGACCTACCAAAACCTCCTTGTCTCATTGGAACGTTATCGTGCAGAGCTCCAGTCAAACATTCCTTGAATGTCTGCCACCTTCCTTCTGTACTTTTCCCTAAGAACACTTCCTTCCAGTTTACTTGTCCAATTATCTGCCTGATGTCATCATATTTCCCTTTCCTCCAGACAAACAGCTTCCTAGCCTGCCTGATCCTACCTCTTTCCAATGCTATCGTGAAGGAGATAGAATTATGATCTCCATCCCCGAGATGCTCTCCCACCGAGAGATCCGACACCTGTCCTGGTTCATTCGCCAGCACCAGGTCAAGTACAGCCTCCCCTCTCGTAGGCTTATCCACGTACTGTGTCAGGAAACCCTCCTGAACACATCTAACAAACTCCTCCCCATCCAAACCCCTTACCCTTGGGATATTCCAGTCAATGTTTGGGAAATTAAAGTCTCCCATCACGACAACTCTGTTATTTCTACATCTCTCTAGGATCTGTTTCCCTATCTGCACCTCAACTTCCCTGTCACTATTAGGCGGCCTATAGAAAACACCCAGCAAAGTTATCGACCCTTTGCTGTTCCTAACTTCCACCCACAGAGACTCTGTAGATAGTCCCTCCACAGTGTTCACCTTCTCTGCAGCCGTGACACTGTCCCTGATCAACAGTGCCACTCCCCTCCCTCTTTTGCCCCCAACCCTGTCCTTCCTGAAACATCTGAATCTCGGCACCTGAAGTACCCAGTCCTGTCCCTGAGACATCCAAGTCTCTGTAATGGCCCCCACATCACATTCCCAAGCAGCAATCCACACCCTAAGCTCATCTACTTTGTTCACTACACTCCTGGCGTTAAAATATATACACTTCAGACCCTCGGTCTGGGCACTTCCCTTCTCCATTACCCGTCTAACCTCCCTCTCAAACTGTCTACGGTCCTTCCCTACCTGGGAGCTAACCTCCTCGCTCTCAGTTTCCTCATCTCTATTCCCTCCCCCCAACCTTTCTAGTTTAAAGACCCCCAGTAGCCCGAGCCAACCTTCCCGCCAAGATATTGGTCCCCCTGGGATTCAAGTGCCACCCGTCTTTACTGAACAGATCACACCTGCCCCTAAAGAGGTCCCAATGATCCACAACCGGAATCCCTGCCCCCTGCTCCAGTCCCTCAGCCACGCATTCACTCTCCACCTCATTCCATTCCTGCTCTCACTCTCCTGCGGCGCAGGCAGCAATCCTGAGATTACTACCTTTGCGTTCCTCTTTCTCAGCTGTCTACCTAATTCCCTATAATCCCTTTTCATGACCCTTCCCTCTTCCTGCCTATGTCAGCGGTACCTATATGAACCACAACCTCCGGCTCCTCACCCTCCCCTTTCAGGATGTCTGAGACACGTCCAGCTCCAGGGAGACAAACCACCATCCGCGACTCCTGTCTGCGTCCACAAAAACGCCTGTTTGATCCCCTCACTATGGAGTCCCCTATTAACACTGCCTTCCTCCTCCTTTCCTTACTTTTTTGAAGTTCTGGGTCAGGCTCAGCTCCACCTGGCCACCGCTGCTTCCCCCAGGTGAGCTGTCCCCCCCAACAGTTCTCAGACAGGAGTACTAATTATGAAGGGGGACATCCACCGGCGTGCTCTCCATCACGTGAGCTTTCCCCTTCCTGACAGTTACCCACTTGCCTTCTTCCCGTTGCCCCGGTGTGACCACTTGCCAGTAGCTCCTGTCAATTACCTCCTCATTCTCTCTAATGAGACAAAGGTCCTCGAGCTGCAGTTCCAGTTCCTTAGGCACTGCAGCTCCACACACCCAGCACAGATATGGATGTCTGGGAGACCAGGAGCCTCCAGGACCTCCCACGTATTGCATTGGCAACAACGTACTGGCCTCACACTCATACTTGCCCTTTTTAGAAATACAGGAGAGAAAAAAGTAATTAAAAACTTATAAACTTACCTTGCCTTGCCCTTTTCACTTAAGCCCTGTGAGCCAAAGCCCTTACAGCTCACAAAAAACAAACTTACCTGTTCTCACTCCGAGCCCCTCTGTCTCTTTTTTTTAGGTTAGAGGAGGTGGGAGGGTGGGATACTCTACCTGTGTAGAGAACCGGGATTCCTCACCAGTCCAATTTATGGAAAGGGGTAAAAAAAACCCAAGTCCCTTTGCAAACTACTTCCGGTTTCCGGAATAAAATTTTTAAAAAACTAGCAAAGTTAATTTTTTCAAAAAAATCACTTCAACTTACCCACAAGCTCTCCTCTTCTAAATCACTGCCTCTCTTCAGTGCTCCCAAGGAACAATGATGTTGCCTGAGTTTGAAGACAGGACAGTTAGGCTGGAGTTATTTTCCTTCGAGCAGAGAAGACTGAGGGGGAACCTGATTGAGATATACAAAATTATTAAGGGCATGGATAGAGTAAATAGGAAGAAGTCTTTCCCTTTAGTAGAGGGGTGAATAACAGGAGCATTAATCTAAAGTAAGGAACAGGAGATTTAGAAGGGATTTTAGGAAAACTGTTTTCACCTTGAGGGTGATGGGAATCTGGGATTCATTGTCTGAAAGATCAGGGATAGTGTCACGGCTGTAGAGAAGGTGGACACTGTGGAGGGACTGTCTACAGAGTCTCTGTGGGTGGAAGTTAGGAACAGCAAAGGGTCGATAACTTTGCTGGGTGTTTTCTATAGGCCGCCCAATAGTGACAGGGAAGTTGAGGTGCAGATAGGGAAACAGATCCTAGAGAGATGTAGTAATAACAGAGTTGTCATGATGGGAGACTTTAATTTCCCAAACATCGACTGGAATATCCCTAGGGTAAGGGGTTTGGATGGGGAGGAATTTGTTAGGTGTGTTCAGGAGGGTTTCCTGACACAGTACGTGGATAAGCCTACGAGAGGAGAGGCTGTACTTGACCTGGTACTGGCTAATGAACCAGGACAGGTGTCGGATCTCTCGGTGGGAGAGCATCTCGGGGATGGAGATCATAATTCTATCTCCTTCACGATAGCATTGGAAAGATGTAGGATCAGGCAGGCTAGGAAGGTGTTTGTCTGGAGGAAAGGGAAATATGGAGACATCAGGCAGAAAATTGGATGAGTAAACTGGAAGGAGGTGTTCTTGGGGAAAAGTACTGAAGGAAGGTGGCAGATTTTCAAGGAATGTTTGGAGCTCTGCACGATGACGTTCCGATGAGACAGGGAAGTTTTGGTAGGTTACAGGAACCGTGGTGCATGAAAGTTGTAATGAACCCAGTCAAAAAGAAAAGAAAAGCATCCAAAAGGTTCAGGGAGCTGGTTAATGTTAGGGATCTAGAGGAGTATAAGGCTTGTAGGAAGGAATTTAAAAAGGAAATTAGGAGAGCCAGAAGGGGACATGAGAAGGCCTTGGCGGGTAAGATTAAGGAGAATCCCAAGACGTTCTACAAATATGTGAAGAGTAAAAGGATGAGAAGAGAAGGGATAGGACCTATAAAAGGTGAAGGGGGAAAAGTCTGTGTGGAACCAGAAGAAATGGCAGAGGTGCTTAATGAATAACTTACCTCGGTATTCACAGTAGAAAAGTATCTAGATGGTTGTACTGCAGGTTTGCAGCAGTCTGAAAAGATTGAGTATGTGAACATTAAGAAAGAGGATGTGTTGGAAATTTTGAATAGCATCAAGATAGACAAGTCGCCGGGACCGGATGGGATATACCCCAGGTTACTGTGGGAGGTGAGGGAAGTGATTGCAGAGCCCCTGGCGATGAACTTTTCATCGTCGATGGAGACAGGAGAGGTTCCGGAGGATTGGAGGATTGCGGATCTGGTTCCTATATTGAAGAAAGGGAACAGGGATAGCCCGGGAAATTACCGACCGGTGAGTCTGACCTCAGTGGTTGGTAAGTTGATGGAGAGGATTCTGAGGGACAAGATTTATGAGCATTTAGAGAAGTTTAGAATGACCAGAAATAGCACGGCTTTGTCAAGGGCAGATCGTGCCTTACGAGCCTGGTTGAGTTCTTTGAAAATGTGACTAAACACATTGACGAAGGAAGAGCGGTAGACGTGGTTTACATGGACTTCAGCAAGGCATTTGATAAGGTCCCCCATGCAAGACTTCTTGAGAAGGTGAGAGGGCATGGGATCCAAGGGGCTTTGGCCTTGTGGATCCAGAACTGGCTTGCCTGCAGAAGGCAGAGAGTGGTTGTGGATGGGTCTTTTTCTGCATGGAGGTCGGTCACCAGTGGAGTGCCCCAGGGACCCTTGCTGTTTGTCATTTTCATAAATGACCTGGATGAGGAAGTGGAGGGATGGGTTAGTAAGTTTGCTAATGACACGAAGGTTGGTGGTGTTGTGGATAGTTTGGAGAGAATCAGAAGCTGCAGCGTGACATTGATAGGATGCAAGACTGGGCAGAGAAGTGGCAGATGGACTTCAATGCGGATAAATGTGTAGTGGTCCATTTTGGCAGGTCAAATGGGATGAAGGAATACAATATCAAGGGTAAGACTCTTAGCAGTGTAGAGGATCAGAAGGATCTTGGGGTCCAGGTCCATAGGACTCTTAAATTGGCCTTGCAGGTAGAGGATGTCGTTAAGAAGGCATATAGTGTACTGGCCTTCATCAGTTGAGGGATTGAGTTTAGGAGTCGGGAGAAAATGCTGCAACTTTATAAGACCCTTGTCAGACCCCACTTGGAGTACTGTGCCCAGTTCTGGTCGCCTCACTACAGGAAGGATGCGGAAGCCATTGAGAGGGTGCAGAGGAGATTTACAAGGATGTTGCCTGGATTAGGTGGCATGCCTTATGAGGATAGTTGAGAGAGCTCAGTCTTTTCTCCTTAGAGAGACAAAGGATAAGAGGTGACCTGATAGAGATGTATAAGATGTTGAGAGGTATTGACCGAGTGGATTCTCAGAGGCTTTTTCCCAGGGCTGAAATGGCTGCCACAAGAGGACACAGGTTTAGGGTGCTGGGGAGTAGATACAGAGGAGATGTCAGGGGTAAGTTTTTCACTCAGGGTAGTGGGCGCGTGGTATCGACTGCTGGCGGTGATGGTGGAGGCGGATTCGATAGGGTCTTTTAAGAGACTTTTGGATGAGTTCATGAGACTTAGTAAGATAGAGGGTTATAGGTAAGCCTAGTAGGTAGAGATATGATCGGAGCAACTTGTGGGCCGAAGGGCCTGTTTGTGCTGTAGTTTTTCTATGTTCTATGTTCCAAGCAGGAACCCTTACAATACTTAAGAAGCATTTAGATGAGCACTTGAAATGTCATAGCGTACAAGGCTATGGACCAAGTGTTGGAAAATGGGATGAGAGTAGGTTGGTGTTTGATAGCTGGCATGGACCCAATGGCTTTAGGGCTGCTTTCTGTGCTGTTAAACTCTCAGTCTGTATGACCATGATCAGCATCTCTCCTGAAGCAATATTCCCTGGAACAATAATTCGAAAATGTAAGTTTTATTCTGCATCAGCAGCATGAAGACATGTACCTTTTCAAAGAAAATTTCTATTTTGTAAATCAGGTTTTTTTTTCTTTATTCTATTGGATTTTGGATTTCATTCTGGTTTAAAAATCAGTGTCTCCCTCACAGATTCAGACAGTGTGTATCCGAAATGCCAAAGGTTATGCCAGTTAATCTAATAGTGAGAAATCTTGATTATTTCTATTTTTTTCATAGCCTCCTGTTGCCAAAAGGGTTCCGGGTATTGCACTATCATTCAAATGGGACTCTGGTGACAGACATGGACCCTAAACTGGTGAGAAATCTCTTTCAAACTAAAACCAGACTGAAGATGATGAATTTATAAATACATTGTATATAGATACGCTTTGTTTTTTATTTTTCTACTATTCCCTTTCTGGTGGGTTGTTATTCTGTGGAGCTCACTGGGTCTCAGTGTCATACCTTTACCTCGCTCTTGACCTTATTAAGAACATAAGAACATAAGAAATAGGAGCAGGAGTCGGCCATCTAGCCCTTCGAGCCTGCCCCGCCATTCAATAAGATCATGGCTGATCTGAAGTGGATCAGTTCCACTTTCCCGCTTTCTCCCCATAACCCTTAATTCCCCTTGTCCATCAGAAACCTATCTACCCGTGACTTAAATATATTTAGCGAGGCAGCCTCCACCACTTCAACGGGCAGAGAATTCCAGAGACTCACCACCCTTTGAATGAAGAAGTTCCTCCTCAACTCTGATCTAAACTGCACCCCCCCACTTATCTTGAGGCTGTGCCCTCTAGTCCTGCTGTCCTTTCTGAGTGGGAAGAATCTCTCTACCTCTACCCTATCCTTCCCCCTCATTATCTTATACGTCTCTATTAGATCCTCCCTCATCCTTCGAAACTCCAATGAGTACAGACCCAGTCTCTCTTCATAGGCCAACCCCCTCATCTCCGGTATCAGCCTAGTGAACCTCCTCTGCACTCCCTCCAAGGACAAAATATCCTTGCGTAAGTGCGACGACCAAAACTGCACACAGTACTCCAGCTGTGGCCTCACCAATGCCCTATACAGCCGCAGCAAGACCTCCCTACTTTTATATTCAATCCCCCTCGCGATGAAGGCCAGCATCCCATTCGCCTTCCTGACCACCTGCTGCACCTGCAAGCTGGGTTTTTGCGACTCATGCACAAGGACCCCGAGGTCCCTCTGCACTGTCGCCTGCTGCAGTTTTTCTCCATGTAAGTAATAGTCCTTCCTACCATTCTTCCTACCAAAGTGGACAACCTCACATTTGCCAACATTAAATTCCATTTGCCATTTCCTGGCCCATTCGCCCAGCCTATCTAGATCCTTCTGCAGACTCTCCACACCCTCTGCACAATTTGCCGTTCCACCAATCTTGGTGTCATCAGCAAATTTCGACACCATACACTCGGTTCCCTCCTCCAGATCATCGATATAAATGATGAATAGCTGATTGTTATTCTTATCTTATTCTTAAGATATTCACTGAAACATTCAGTACACAGAGACCAAGTTTAAAACAGCTAGAGAGTGCAAGGGGAATTAGAGCAGAATGCAGTCTGAAAACATGAAGAGAGCATATGATTTTGGAACAAAGAAAAGCTCAAAACAGCTGGAAGCTGCCATGAAACACTAAACATCACAAAATTATACAGTTTCTCTTATCAATTTTGTGCATCCTGACTGAGCAACAAATGGTGCATTCCTTCTGGAGCCTTCCATTCTCACTGGGATGGACCTTCACTGAGTATTCTGAAATATTTCCTGAATGGGATAGGACCCGGGTAGTTGATGCAGACTCAATGGGTCAAATGGCCTCCTGCACTGTCGGATTCTATGATTCAGTGAAATGTTTGCCTCCATTTAGGAAAGTAGGGAGAAAGAAAGTAGCAAACTGTACGCCAGCTAAACTAACATCTGTCTTAGGGAAAATTCTAGAATTTTATTCAGGAGGTTATAGAAGAAAATTTAGAACAACTTAATGTAACCAGACAGAGTCAACATGGTTTTATGAAAGGGAGATCATTTTTGACTGATTTAGTAGAGTTCTTTGAGGCAGTAGCAAGTAATGTGGATACGAGGAACATATTGATGTGGATTTCCAAAAGGTACTTGAAAAGTTGCCACATCAAAAGTTACTGCATGAAATGCAAGCTCATAATGTGAAGTGGGGAGTATTATCAAGGTTAGAGGGTTTGCTTGCTAACATGAATCAGAGAGCGAGGGTTAATGAATAGTTTTTGAGTAGGCAAACTGTAAATGGGCCCTCAACAATTTGATTTGATTTATTATTGTCAAATATATTATTATATGGTGAAAGGTATTGCTTCTTACACGCTATACAGACAAAGCATACCATTCATAGTGAAGGAAAAGAGAGAGCGCAGAATGTTACAGTCATAGCTAGGCTGCGGAGAAAGATCAACTTAATGCGAGCTCTATCCATTCAAAAGTCTGATGGCAGCAGGGAAAAAGCTATTCTTGAATCTGTTGTGTCCTCAGACTTTTGTATCTTTTTCCTGATGGAAGATGTTGGAAGAGAGAATGTCTGGGGTACATGGGTCCTTAATTATGTTGGCTGCTTTGCCGAGACAGCAGGAAGTGTAGACAGAGTCAACGGATGGGAGGCTGGTTTGAATCATAGAATCGGAGAATCCTACAGTGCAGAAGGAGGCCATCTGGCCTATTTAGTTTACATTGAACACAGTCCCAACCAGGCCCTATCCCCATAATCTCACATATGTACACTGACTGGTCTCCCTAACACAAAGGGACAATTTTAGCATGGCTAATCTTTGGACTGTTGGAGCACCCGGAGGAAACCCACGGGGAGAACTCAACACAGACCCGGGTCCGTGGCGCTATGAGGCAGCTGTGCTAACCACTGTGCTACCATGCCACCCCACTGTGCCACCGTGAGACTCCTCATTCAGTGATGGACTGTGCATTGTTCATGACCCTTTTTGGTTTCATGCGGTCTTGGGCAGAGCAGGAGCTATACCAAGCTGTGATACAGCCTGAAAGCATGCTTTCTATGATGCATCTGTAAAAGTTGATGAGAGTTGTAGAGGACATGCCAAATGTCCTTATTTTTCTGAGAAAGTAGAGGCATTGGTGGGCTTTCCTAACTATAGTGTTGGCAGGAGGGATCAGGACAGGTTGTTGGTGACCTGGGCACCTAAAAACCTGAAGCTCTCGGCCATTTCTACTTTGTCCCCATTGATGTAGATAGGCATGTCCTCCTCTATAGTTCGTGACATCGATGACAATCTCCTTTATTTTGTTGACATTGAGGGAGAGATTATTGTCATTGCACCAGTTCACCAGATTCTGCTGATTTTCATGCACTGTGTACACAGATAGCAGCTTTGAACTTGCCCAAAAAACAGATCTCAAACTCTCCTGTTTTCCCACTCACCCTGGATTTATAATTCTTTTGATAAGATCGGCCACAGAGTCTAATAATATGGTCTTTAAATGCTGAGTCACCAACGTTTCCTTAATTAATTTGAGTGATTCCAATACCTCATAACCTAAATTCAATTCAAATGGACTGAATTTGATTGATTCATTTGGTATATCCTGAATTGCAAAGAGTATCCTAATCCTTTGGATAATCCTGATAAAAAGATCTCAACATTGTCTTTAAAGTTTTGATGCTGTCGCTTTAATGTTCCTTTTGATTCTGGATGGTATGCAGCTCATTTAAGTTGTTTTATTCCTAAGCTATCTGTAACGTCCTTGAATAACTTTGATGTCAAATTTGATCCTTAATCTGATTGCACTTCAGTGGGTAGATCATATCTAATAAATAATTGAAGTAAAGCCTCTCCAATCCTTTTAGGTATAATATTGGAAACTCGTAGACACATCCATTATGCTCAATTGGTATCGGTTCCCACTTTTCATTTTAGGGAGGGTCCAGTGCATTCAATTCAAACCTTTGCTAAAATGTTACTCAAATGCTCGAATGGGCATTAAAGTGCTGGTTTTATCACCACTTGAGGTTTCGCTTTTGTGTGAAGTGACCAGCAAAATTTAACCACTTGTAATGCAGTCCATAAAAATGTTTCTATATTTTAGCTTTCCTTATCCCCAAATGACGTCCTACTTTTATCTCATGTGTGCTACCTGCAACACTTCCTTTTTGTACCCCATAGGCAATACCAATTGATGAACATCCGTCCATTTTTCATCGGCTTGAAGATGTAAAGGTCTCTATTTCCTCATTGAGACATTATTTGTAAGATTTGTAATCTTAGGATAAGGGGTAGCAAATTTAAAACAGAGTTGAGGAGAAACGACTTCTCCCAAAGGGGTGTGAAATTGTGGAATTTGCTACCCTAAAGTGCTGGGACATATGTGGTCTTTGAATGCTGATTCAGACAGATTTTTAATTGGTAATGGGTTGAAAGTCGAGAAGGCTGGAAAATGGGGATGAGGAGCATATCAGCCATAATCAAATGGTGGAACAGAGTCAATGGGCCTAATTATGCTGCTCTGCCTTATGAATGTATAATAACATTCCGGTATACACTCAGATCCCTCTTCCATGTATGCTTTCTGAACAACTGTTTTATTTCTATATCTTTCTGTTGTAACTCTGCTGACTTTCCTGAAGTAAAAATATTTACTTCATTCTCCACCCCTCTCGTTCTGTTCTAACTATCGTTGGAAAACAAAAATCATTCCTGATAATTGAACCTCAACTTTCTTATTGTCATTCTTTGATTTCTCCTCTTGTCTTGACCTGTGACTTTGTGACCTTGTAACCTAACAATCAGAAAAAATCCCAGAATATGTGCCCTTTAACAACTTAGTCGTTTGATTATCCCTGGCTTTTCAACCACAGTAGGCATCACTCCCATCTTTGATCTCGCTATTTTGTTTTCCAAGATAAACTGTATTCCTGGACAAGACAATTCCTCTAGTACTCCTACACCCACTTCACCACTCTTCACTCAACTGTCCAATCTCACCTTCTCGAATGGAACATGACTCTTCTCACCCTGAATTCCACACCTTTTCTGGCAATACTCCTTCCGAACTGTACAACTCCTCATCATTTACCATCTAAGATTGACTTGCTTCCATATCTCTTAAAATTCAAAATTCTTTACCTACACCTCCTGGTACACAGGAGTAAAATTTACCCACACAAGTACATTCTTTAAAGAGAGCTGGTATCTTCTTACCAATAAACCCTTGGCCAGGCTTGACCAGGTTCTTTTGCACCTATTTATCATCAACTGGGTTTTCCTTGGTCCGTTTTACAAACCCTACTGGCTTATCCTGTTTACCACATCAGTCTTCTCAGTGCTTTTCTTGAAAGCTGCAACTTTGCATGGCCTTATTTATCACAGTAAAAACATTGGATGCTTTTCATTCCCCTTCCGCCCTCCTGTATTTCCTTTCTAATCTGAGGTACACTGTCTTTATTATCTCCCACAAGATCTCCTTTACCTTTATCAGTCTCTTCTCCCCAGTTCCTATCCCTCACAGGCTGAAGCTGATATCAGAAACCAAGGCCACGATTCTCCCATTGCAACCGGCAACTTTCCTGCTGTGTTGTGTTGGGAGAAGCGTGTCTCCAGCCTTGAATAGGGATTTGCACACACTCCGGAAACAGTCACCAGCCAGGCCACACTGGAAAACAGTGGCAAGGCAAGTAAATTAAATCTTTTCTGTGGGTATTTTAAATATATGAGTTAATTGTCAGGTTCCAATTGATGGTGGGAGAACTGGCAGGGTCCAGACTAGCTCCCCACGGTTCGGGGAACAAGCAGGAGACACCGCCGGAATGATGGGGGGTAGTTGGGGATCCAGGGGGTTGGAAGGTGAGACCGTGGTGTACTCTGTGCATGGGCACCCTGTGCCAGCCCGTGCCCCCTGGCACTGTCCAAGGGGCAAAGTGCCCATGCCCAGAGGCACCTTGGCACTGCTCATCGGGCAGCGGGCAGTTCAAGGGGCGGGGCCTAGTGTGGGTGCACCTAGGGTGATCAGTGAGGTTGGGAGGTCCCACTGCCACCTGCAGACAGGGTCAGCCTGGGATGGAGGGAGGGCAGAAAGCGATTGGGGCGGGTTGGGGGCAGGTGCTCTGCCGGGCAAGAGGGGTCCTGACTCCGGGTGGGGGGGGGTCTGACCCTGGATTCAGGGGGAGTCAGTCAGGGGGATGGGGGGTCTGCCGGGGTGAGGGATGCTAGGGGTTGGAGCCTGGACACCGGAGCACTCCAGGATGGGGAGGAATCAGAGCTGGCCTGGGAATTGCGATCGAGCTGGCCAACAAAAGCTGCACATGCACAGAGTTCCAGAACTCAAGTAGGACCCGCTTCCCCTGGATTTTAATCCAGATTCCCGGTTGGGATTTCTGCAGTGCACAGAGTGCGGAGATTCAGGTGAGAAGCTGAACTGACAGAACAGTCAGGATTTAGAACCGTTCCCCCACCAATTCAGCACTTCTGGGAGAAACGCAGTCCAACTTTTGACTTCTGAACTAATTCATAATCATCTACCATTTCTGCTGCCAATCTCACAGTTTTAACCCTCTGCTCTTTCACATAACTTCTGACTATGGCAGGAAGTGAATTTTTAAACTCCTCCAAAATAAACATTTCTCTAAGTGCTTCATATTAGGGCAGCATGATGACACAGTCATGAGCACTGCTGCCTCACAGCACCAGTGACCGGGGTTTAATTCACGTCTTGGATCATTGCCTGTGAGGATTGTACACATTCTCCCCGTGTCTGTGTGAGTTTCCTCCTGGTGCTCCAGTTTCCTCCTACAGCCTGAAACATATGCAGGTTAGATGCATTGGCCGTGCTAAATTCTCCCTCAGTGTACCCGAACAGGCATCAGAGGGTGGCAACTCGGGGATTTTCACAGTAATTATCTTGCATTGTTAATGTAAGCCAACATGTGACACTAATAAATAAACTTTAATTTTAAAAATTTTAAACTTTAACTTTCAAAGCCCTTATCCACCTATCAAAGTTACTTTGTTTGATCCTTTCAAATTCTATGTGCAGTTGACTAGGTTCTTTCCTTAGATTTCTAAACCGTTGTCTGTAGGATTCTGGCACGAGTTCATATACACTTAAGATGGCTTTATTCACCTCATCATAACACCTCCTCTGATAGTGAATGTAAACACCTCACCAGCTCAACCCACCAACTTTGTTTGAATCATTAATACCCACATTGTCTGAGGCCATTTCATTTGTTTATCCATTTTCTCAAATGAAATAAAAAAGGCTTCTGCATCCCTCTCATCAAACCCCGGCACAGCGTGGACAGAATTCGTTTCTGTCTTCATCACCACTCACCGCTTTTCCCTTTATCTCTGCCAGTTTAAATTGATGTTAAATTTTTACTGCCAGTCTCCGAAGTTCAAATTCCCTCTCTTTGTCTTCTGCGAGAACTATACTTCCTTTTCCTTTTCCTTCTCCTAGGGTTAGCCTATCTTTTTTTCCTTTGTTGTGCTAGTGTTATCTTTTCCCTTTCTTTTTCCCAGATTTGTGATTCAAGCTGTTTCATTTCTTTTTCTTGTTCCAATTCCAACTGTTTCAACTCTTTTGCTTGTTGTGGCTTCCTTTCCCGGGGAAAACACAAAACAACAGAGCCTTGCATTCGTTCCAATTAAACCAAAATTAGGGCGATTAAGATTAATTGTGTTGCTGCAGTAATGAAACAGTGCAGTGGGATCCAGACAAATGGCTCCAATAAAATGCAACAGAGTAATAAAAACACGCAGCACAGAGAGATGCCTAAATTTCATTTCTTAAAGGCAAAATATTGTTACTCCCTGCATGGCATGGTCTGGTACTGGCCTTGGCTTCTTCCTGAACAGCACACATTTTCCCAATTCTACATGGCTTACATGGACTTTAGAAGGCCGTTGACAAGGTACCAGATGGTAAGTTGTTGCATAAGGTTAAATCTCAGAGCCAATGAAGGCAAGCATGCTGTATGCCTTCTTGACTACCTTCTCCACCTGCATTGCCACTTTCAGTGATCTGTGTACCTGTACACCCAGATCCCTCTGCCTATCAATACTCCTATGGGTTCTGCCATTTACTGTATATTTCCTATCTGTATTCGACCTTCCAAAATGCATTACCTCACATTTATCTGGATTAAACTCTATCTGCTATCTTTCTGTCCAAGTCTCCAACTGATTTATATCCTGCTGTATCCTCTGATGGTCCCCATCGCTATCCGCAAATCCACCAACCTTTGTGCCTTTGTGTCAACCGCAAACTTACTAATCAAACCAGTTACATTTTCCTCCAACTCACTTATATATGGGTGTGTTGCCACATGAGGAAAGATTGGATAGGAGAGGCTGGTATCTGCTGTAGTTTAGAAATGTAAGAAGTGTCTTGATTGAAATGTGTCACATAATAAATCCTGAGAGACCTTAACCAGGTGGATGTGGAGAGGATGTTTCCTCCTGTGGGAGAATCTAGTATTAGATTGTTTAAAATAGTACAAGACAACTAAAATATTTAAAAATTTTGGATCACCCATTTAGGAAATGGACGAGGAGACATTCTTTCTCTCAGAGTGTTATGAATCTTTGGAAATCTCTTCCTCAAGAGGCGGTGAAAGGAGGTGGAGGGGATTTTCTGCTCCTGTTCTTGGAGTGGGAATGAAGGAGATTGCCACTGGATTCCCAAATGCTTTTGCAGCAATGGGTAGTATCTGAGGGGAATGGGGGCGCAGGTGTTCTGTGAGCGTACAGCTTGGTGATGTTTCATGGATTGGAGGGGAAATTTTTGTTTCCATGGGGCGTCTTGTAATTCACCTAAACACCAGTTTCCCTCACCAACACACTTAACTGAGCACCAAAGGAAAGGTTCCCCCCACCCCCCCCTCCTCTCATTTATGGCTTACTGTCAGGTGGGAAGGAAATCGTGCTGTCCTCATCTGGTCTGGCCTACATGTGACTAGAGAGCTACATAAACGTGGTTCACTTTCAACTGCCCTCCAAGGGTAACTAAGGATGGACCATAAATGCTGGCCAACCAACGTAAGAACATAAGAACATAAGAAATAGGAGCAGGAGTCGGCCATCTAGCCCTTCGAGCCTGCCCCGCCATTCAATAAGATCATGGCTGATCTGTTGTGGCTCAGTTCCACATTCCCGCTTTCTCCCCATAACCCTTAATTCTCTTGTCTGTCAGAAACCTATCCACCCGTGACTTAAATATATTTAGTGAGGCAGCCTCCACCACTTCAACGGGCAGAGAATTCCAGAGATTCACCACCCTTTGAGTGAAGAAGTTCCTCCTCAACTCCGATCTAAACTGTCCCCCCCTTATCCTGAGGCTGTGTCCTCTAGTCCTGCTATCCTTTCTAAGCGGGAAGAATCTCTCTACCTCTACCCTATCCATCCCTTTCATTATCTTATACGTTGCTATAAGATCCCCCCTCATCCTTCTAAACTCCAACGAGTACAGACCCAGTCTATTTAGTCTCTCTTCATAGTCCAACTCCCTCATCTCCGGTATCAGCCTAGTAAACCTCCTCTGCATTCCCTCCAAGGCCAAAATATCCTTGCGCAAGTGTGGTGACCAAAACTGCACACAGTACTCCAGCTGCGGCCTCACCAGTACCCTGTACAGTTGCAGCAAGACCTCCCTGCTTTTATATTCTATCCCCCTCGCTATAAAGGCCAACATCCCATTCGCCTTCTTGATCACCTGCTGCACCTGCAGACTGGGTTTTTGTGACTCGTGCACAAGGACCACCAGGTCCCTCTGCACCGTAGCATGCTGCAGCTTTTCACCCTTTAAATAGTAATCCCTCCTACTATTATTTCTGCCAAAGTGGATAACCTCACACTTGCTAACATTATACTCCATCTGCCAGGTCCTCACCCACTCGCTCAGCCTATCCAGATCCCTCTGCAGACTTTCCACACCCTCCATGCAATTCACTTTTCCACTCATCTTCGTGTCATCAGCAAATTTCGTCACCCTACACTCAGCCCCCTCCTCCAGATCATCGATATAAATGGTAAACAATTGAGGCCCCAGCACTGATCCCTGCGGCACTCCACTAGTCACCAACCGTCAATCAGAATAGCATCCATTGATACCAACTCTCTGCTTCCTATTAGACAACCAATCCTCTATCCACGCTAACACCTTACCCCCAACTCCGTGCACCCTAACCCAACTCCGTGCAGCCAGCAAAGCCCATGTCCCATGCTGGCCAACCAGCAATGCCCATGAATTGTAAATAAATGGATTGGGTGAAGGGACTTCTGCCTCCAAAGACAGTTATAAAAAGGGCCAGCACAGCTCACATGCACTCACACCCTTGGCCTTCCAGGCCACCCCCATGGGTGTAAGGAGATTGAAGGTGGGAG
Source organism: Carcharhinus amblyrhynchos (assembly GCF_965287045.1). Taxonomy (NCBI): domain Eukaryota; kingdom Metazoa; phylum Chordata; class Chondrichthyes; order Carcharhiniformes; family Carcharhinidae; genus Carcharhinus; species Carcharhinus amblyrhynchos. The sequence goes on along the minus strand of NC_137324.1, from coordinate 2,584,808 downwards.
TTTTTGATTTTCCTGTCACAAATCGCATTGCATCACCAAGTCTGTGATGTCAGAGTTAAGACTGGGCCAAGAAACTTAATTCAAAGCCAGTATCTTCAGCTTTCATACTCCTAGGTGACCATTATGTGTCTCTGTTTATATTGTATGTCATCCTGGGGGCAGAACAATTCCTCGCAATACCATCCTCAACTCTAAGTTCAGTTTTCTTAAAATGAGGTAGGGTTTCATTTCTCCGGAGGGTCATCCTTGCATTCCATCACATAGGATCATGTGCTTTATTCTGGATGCAATTGGATCTTTTGATTTGATTTGATTTCTTATTGTCAAATGTATTAGTATACAGGGAGAAGTATTGTTTCTTGCGCGCTGTGCAGACAAAGCGTGTCATTCATAGAGAAGGAAAGGAGAGGGTGCAGAATGTAGTGTTACAGTCATAGCGAGGGTGTAGAGAAAGATCAACTTAATGCAAGGTAGGTCCATTCAAAAGTCTGACAGCAGCAGGGAAGAAGCTGTTCCTATGTTGGTTGGTATGTGACTTCAGACTTTTATATCTTTTTCCCAACCGCAGAAGGTGGAAGGAAAGAATGGCTGGGCTGCTGGGGGCCCTTAATTCTGCTCGTTTATTTCCTGAGGCAGTGGGTTGTGTAGACAGAGTCAATGGATGGGAGGCTGGTTTGTGAAATGGATTGAGCTCTATTCACAATGTTTGTAGTTTCTTGCAGTCTTGGGCTGAGCAGGAGCCATACTAAAAATGCTTTCTATGGGGCATCTGTAAAAGTTGGTGAGAGTTGTAGCTGACATGCCAAATTTCCTTTGCCTTCTGAGAAAGTAGAGGCATTGGTGGGCTTTCCTAACCATATTGTGACGCATTTTGGTTGATTGAACCGGGTCAGTTCTTACTCAGTTAATGATAGGATGCTGGGGAGAGTTATAGAACAAAGAGGTCTAAGGGTACATGTTCATAGTTCCTTGAAAGTGGAGTCACAGGCGGACAGAGTGGTGAAGATGGCATTCGGCATGCTTAGTTTCATTGGTCAGAACATTGAATACAGGAGTTGGGACGTCTTGTTGAAGTTGTATAAGACATTTGTAAGGCTACACTTGGAATACTGTGTACAGTTTTGGTCACCCTATTATAGAAAGGATATTATTAAGTTAGAAAGAGTGCAGAAAAGATTGACTAGGATGCTACCAGGACTTGATGGATTGAATTATAAGAAGAGGCTGGATAGACTGGGGCTTTTTTCTTTGGAGTGTAAGAGGCTGAGGGGTGTATAGAGATCTATAAAATAATGAGAGGCATAGGTCAGCAAGATAGTCAATATCCTTTCCCAAAGGTAGGGGAGTCTAAAACTAGAGGGCATAGGTTTAAGGTGAGAGGGGAGATATACAAAAGTGTCCAGAGGGACAATTTCTTCACACAGAGGGTGGTGAGTGTCTGGAATAAGCTGCCAGAGGTCGTAGTAGAGATGGGTACAATCTTGTCTTTTAAAAAGCATTTAGGCATTTACATGGGTAAGATGTGTATAGATGGATATGGGCCCAAACGCGGGCAATTGGAATTAGCTTAGGGATTAAAAAAAGGGCAGCATGGACAAGTTGGGCCAAAGGGCACGTTTCCATGCTGTAGACGTCTATGCCTCCGATGTTGTCATGGGGAGACATACTCCTTATACTCCTATGACTGTGTGGCCAAATTCCTCTCCAACTTTGTGGAATTTACTATTTACCATTTATATAGATGATCTGGAGGAGGGAACCGAGTGCAGGGTGTCGAAATTTGCTGATGACACCAAGATTGGGGGAAAGGCAAATTGTGCGGAGGGTGTGGAGAGTCTGCAGAAGGATCTAGATAGGCTGGGCGAATGGGCCAGGAAATGGCAAATGGAATTTAATGTTGGCAAGTGTGAGGTGGTCCACTTTGGTAGGAAGAATGGTAGGAAGGACTATTACTTACGTGGCGAAAAACTGCAGCAGGCGACGTTGCAGAGGGACCTCGGGGTCCTTGTGCATGAGTCGCAAAAACCCAGCTTGCAGGTACAGCAGGTGGTCAGGAAGGCGAATGGGATGCTGGCCTTCATAGCGAGGGGAATTGAATATAAAAGTAGGGAGGTCTTGCTGCAGCTGTATAGGGCATTGGTGAGGCTGCAGCTGGAGTACTGTGTGCAGTTTTGGGCGCCGCACCTGCGCAAGGATATTTTGGCCCTGGAGGGAGTGCAGAGGAGGTTTACTAGGCTGATACCGGAGTTGAGGGGGTTGAGCTATGAGGAGAGGCTGAATAAACTAGGCTTGTACTCGTTAGAGTTTAGAAGAATGAGGGGAGATCTCATTGAGACGTATAAGATGATGAATGGGATGGATAGGATAGAGGTGGAGAGACTCTTCCCGCTCAAAAAAGACAGTAGGACTAGGGGGCACAGCCTCAAGATAAAGGGGAGGCGGTTTAGAACGGAGTTGAGGAGGAACTTCTTCACTCAAAGGGTGGTGAATCTCTGGAATTCTCTGCCCGTTGAAGTGGTGGAGGCTGCCTCGCTAAATATTTTTAAGAAGCGGGTTGATGGGTTTTTGATAAGAGAGGGGATTAAGGGTTATGGGGAGAGGGCGGGAATGTGGAACTGAGCCACAATAGATCAGCCATGATCTTATTGAATGGCGGGGCAGGCTCGAAGGGCCAGATGGCCTACTCCTGCTCCTATTTCTTATGTTCTTATGTTCTTATGTTCTTAATTCACTACCCCAAAGTGCAGTGGATGCTGGGACAGTGAGTAAGTTTAGGGGGAGTTAGACAGATTTTCGATTGGTAATGGGTTCAGGAGTTATGAGGAGAAGGCAGGAAAATGAAGATGAGAAACATATTAGCCATGATCGAATAGCAGAACAGACTCAATTGGCTGAATAGTCTAATTCTGCTCCTATATCTTATGAATTTATGAACTTACGAATTTCACCCAGGCTGTGTCCTTTGACAGTGTTTGTAATAATCTATCACCTACCAACTGCACCTTTCTGGAGTTTATATTCTAATACTTTTGGCGTTATCGCTGCCTTTCCTTGGCTGCCTGGTGGTAATATTAAGTTTCCAATGTTAAAAGGGACCCTTTAAACATTCTCCATTACAGACTGATTCCCACTAATTGGAGGACATTGCTGTCTGATGCTGCTTGTAGTTCCTGAGCCCCTTTCTCTGCATTCTCAATGACAAGATTATTTCAGTGGCTTTTTTTAAAGCCCAAATTCTGTTCTGCCAACAGCCTCTTTTGGGTGGTTAGATCATTTTTGTGCCACGTACCAACCTATTTCACAACATTTCACAACAGGGGCAGTCCAAATTCACAGTGTTCCACTAATTTCAGCAAGCTCACCAGGAACTCCGTTACAGATTCCTGAGGAGTTCTCCCAGCCGTAGTGAAGTGATATCTCTGTAAAATTACGGGGGGTTTCAGGTCAGTAGTGTTTTTCTGAATCAGGTCTACTATGTCATTAAAAGTTTTTGAGGTGGGGACATTTGGATAGGAAAGTCAGGATCCCTACATACCGTCAACAAGGTCACATTTTGGTTTCCATCTCCTTTAACGTTGTTAGCATGGGAGAAATAACACATGTTCTCCAAAGGGCTCCAGTTTTCTGAGAAGGGATACGATGGCTGGAATTTGACTGCCCCGCCCACTACGGGACTTGTAGCAGGCAAGGGGCAGACAATGGAAAGAGCTGTTGACTCGGGCAGGATTTTATACTTCAGGATGAGCGAGGCCATAAAATCCTGCCTAATGGCTTTTTCTTACCAGAGCCGATTGTTGACTTAGAGACATAGAAAAACTACAGCACAATACAGGCCCTTCGGCCCACAGAGTTGTGCCGAACATGTCCCTACCTTAGAGATTACTAGGCTTACCTGTAACCCTCTTACTAAGTTCCAATTACTTCTCCAAAAGTCTCTTAAAAGACCCTATCGAACTGACCTCCACCACCGTTGCTGGCAGCCCATTCCACTCACCCACCACCCTCTGAGTGAAAAACTTACCCCTGATATCTCCTCTGTACTTACTCCCCAGCACCCTAAACCTGTGTCCTCTTGTGGCAGCCATTTCAGCCCTGGGAAAAAGCCCCTGAGAATCCACTCGATCAATACCTCTCAACATCTTATACACCTCTATCAGATCACCTCTCATCCTTCGTCTCTCCAAGGAGAAAAGGCTGAGCCCCCTCAACCTATCCTCATAAGGCATGCTCCCAATCCAGGCAACATCCTTGTAAATCTCCTCTGCGCCCTTTCTATGGCTTCAGTTGATAAAGAAGGATAGGATAAACTATGAAGCTGGGCTAGCGCTTAATATAAAAAAGGATAGCAAGAGTTTTTATAAATATATAAAAAGGAAGAGGCTGGCTAGGGTGAACATTGGTCCCTTAGAGGATGAGAGGGGGGACTTAGTGGTAGGGGATGGGGATATGGCTGAGGCCCTGAATAACTTTTTGTTTCTGTCTTCACGGAGGAGGACGTGAATAATTTGCCGGGTGTTAGCGATGGAAAGGTGGTAGGACTGGAGGGTCTTAATGACATTACTGTTACTAGAGAGGCGGTGCTCGACAGACTGGAGGGACTGATTGTGGACAAGTCCCCAGGACCGGATGGAATGCATCCGAGGGTCCTGAAAGAAATGGCGGAGGTGATAGTGGATGCCTTGGTGATTATTTTCCAAACATCACTGGATTCCGGGGAAGTGCCGGAAGATTGGAAAACGGCTAATGTTACGCCGTTGTTTAAGAAGGGTGCCAGGCAAAAGGCAGGGAATTATAGGCCTGTTAGTTTAACGTCTGTTGTAGGTAAAATGTTAGAATCCATCATCAAGGAGGAAATAGCGAGGCATCTTGAGAGAAAGTGCTTCATAGAGCAGACGCAGCACGGTTTCGTTAAGGGGAAGTCGTGTCTGACAAATTTATTGGAGTTCTATGAGGATGTGTCTAGGGCAGTGGATAGAGGAGAGCCGGTGGATGTGGTGTTTCTTGATTTTCAGAAGGCGTTTGACAAGGTACCTCACAGGAGGTTATTGCAGAAGGTCAGGGGGCATGGAGTTGGGGGTAGGGTGTTAGTGTGGATAGAGGATTGGCTGTCAAATAGGAGGCAGACAGTGGGGGTCAATGGGTGCTATTCGGATTGGCGGATGGTGACTAGTGGAGTGCCCCAGGGGTCGGTGCTGGGGCCTCAGCTATTTACCATTTATTTCGATGATCTGGAGGAGGGAACCGAGTGTAGGGTGTCGAAATTTGCTGATGACACCAAGATTGGTGGAACGGCAAATTGTGCGGAGGGTGTGGAGAGTCTGCAGAAGGATCGAGATAGGCTGGGCGAATGGGCCAAGAAATGGCAAATGGAATTTAATGTTGGCAAGTGTGAGGTGGTCCACTTTGGTAGGAATAATGGTAGGAAGGACTATTACTTACATGGAGAAAAACTGCAGCAGGCGACGGTGCAGAGGGACCTCGGGGTCCTTGTGCATGAGTCGCAAAAACCCAGCTTGCAGGTGCAGCAGGTGGTCAGGAAGGCGAATGGGATGCTGGCCTTCATAGCGAGGGGGATTGAATATAAAAGTAGGGAGGTCTTGCTGCAGCTGTATAGGGCATTGGTGAGGCCGCAGCTGGAGTACTGTGTGCAGTTTTGGTCGTCGCACTTACGCAAGGATATTTTGTCCTTGGAGGGAGTGCAAAGGAGGTTTATTAGGCTGATACCAGAGTTGAGGGGGTTGAACTATGAGGAGAGGCTGAATAAACTAGGCTTGTACTCGTTAGAGTTTAGAAGAATGAGGGGAGATCTCATTGAGACATATAAGATGTTGAATGGGATGGATAGGATAGAGGTGGAGAGACTCTTCCCGCTCAGAAAGGACAGTAGGACTAGGGGGCACAGCCTCAAGATAAAGGGGGGGCGGTTTAGAACGGAGTTGAGGAGGAACTTCTTCACTCAAAGGGTGGTGAATCTCTGGAATTCTCTGCCCGTTGAAGTGGTGGAGGCTGCCTCGCTAAATATTTTTAAGATGCGGGTTGATGGGTTTTTGATAAGAGAGGGGATTAAGGGTTATGGGGAGAGGGCGGGAAAGTGGAACTGAGCCACGACAGATCAGCCATGATCTTATTGAATGGCGGGGCAGGCTCGAAGGGCTAGATGGCCTACTCCTGCTCCTATTTCTTATGTTCTTATGTTCTTATGTTCCACATCCTTCCTGTAATGAGGCGACCAGAACTGAGCACAGTACTCCAAGTGGGGTCTGACCAGGGTCCTAAATGGCTGCAACATTATCTCTGACTCCTAAACTCAATTCCTCGATCGATGAAGACTTATGGAAGTTGCCTGGAGAGAAAGAAAAAATTCTCCTCGTTGCCAATGTTGTAATTCAGGCAAACGCCAGTTTCCTATTACACACTTTATTGTTGACCAACGGAAAGAACTGCGCCTATGACTTAGTCAGGTAGTCTCCAATAATGTCCTGTAATAATGGTCCAATAAGATAACAGGTTTAAAAGCCTGCAGTCCGCTTCTCATTGAGCGAAACTCTGCTTGCTCAATAAGGTAGCTCATTCATAAAATCATAGAATTTATGGCACAGAGACAGGTCCTTTGGCCTAAACTGACCAAAATGCCCATCTAAGCTCACCCATTTGCCTGCATTTGGCACCTATCTCATTAAACCTTTCCTAACCATGTACCTGTCCTAATGCCTTTTAAATGTTGCTGCCTCAAGACTTCCTCCGGCAGTCCATTCCACATACGTACCACCCTCTGTGTAAAAAAGTTGCTCCTCAGGTTCCCATCAATTCTTTCCCCTCTTAACTTAGTCCTATCTCCTCTCATTCTCAATTCCCTGACCCTGGGGAAAAGACTGAGTGCATTCACCTTATCCATGCCTCTCAGGATCTTACAACCTCTATAAGATCACCTCTCAGTCTCCTACGCTCCAAAGAAAAATGTCCTAGCCTATCCAATCTCTCCCTATAATTCAGTCCCTTGAGTCCTGGCAACATACTTGTAAATCTCTTCTGCACTCTCTCCAGTTTAATAACATCTTTCCAGCAATAAGGCGACCAAAACTGAACATAATACTCCAGAAGTGGCCTCACCAACCTTCTGTTCAACTGTAACATAACTTCCCAACTTCCATACTCAGTGCCCTGACTGATGAAGGTCAGCATGCTAACAGCTTTCTTCACCACCCTATCTACCTGTGACTTCACCTTTAGGGAACCGTGCACCTGAACTCCAAGGTCCCTCTGTTTTACAATACTCCCTAAGGTCCTACCATTCACCGTGAAAGTCCTATCTTGGTTTGACTTTCCAAAATGCCCCTCATAATCTTGTACATCCCAATCAGGTCATCCCTCAGTCTACTCTGCTCCAATGAAAACAACCAAAGCCTGTCCAACCCCTCTTCAATGTTTTATCCCTTGTAGCATCTTGGTGAATCCCCTCTGCACCCACCCCAGTGCAATCACATCTTTCCAATAATGTATTGAGTTAAAAATTGGGAAGTCATGTTGCAGCTTTATAGAACCTTAGTTAGGCCGCACTTAGAATATAATGTTCAATTCTGGTCGCCACACTACCAGAATGAAGTGGAGGCTTTGGAGAGGGTACAGAAAAGATTTCCCAGGGTGTTGCCTGGTATGGAGGGCATTAGCTATGAGGAGAGATTGGAGAAACTTGGTTTGTTCTCACTGGAGCGCTGGAGGTTGAGGGGTGACCTGATAGAAATCTACAAGATTATGAGGAGCATAGACAGAGTGAATATTCAGAAGCTTTTTCCCAGGGTGGAAGAGTCAATTACTAGAGGACATAGGTTTAAGGTGCAAGGGGCAAGGTTTAAAGGAGTTATATGAGGTTGATTTTTTTACACAGAGAGTAGTGGGTGCCTGGAACTCGTTGCTGGGGGAGGTAGTGGAAGTGGATACGGTAGTGACTTTTAAGGGGCATCTTGACAAGTACATGAATAGGATGGGAATAGAGGGATACGGTCCCCAGAAGGATAGGGGGTCTTACTTAAGTCGGGCTGCATGATCAGTGCAGGCTTGGAGGGCCGAAGGGCCTGTTCCTGTGCTGTAATTTTCTTTGTTCTTTGTTTTAATGTGATGACTAGAACTGCACACAGTACTCCAGCTGTGGCATCACCAAAGTGCTATACAACCCCAACCTGACTTCCCTGTTTTTGTAATCTATGCCTCATTGATAAAGGCAAGTGTCTCAAAAGCACTTTTCATCACCCTATTAACATGCCCTTCTATCTTCAGAGATCTGTGAACAAACGTGTCAAGGTCTCTTTGTTCCACAGAATTTCTTCATGTCCTGCCATTCATTCCTTGTCAAATTACTCCTTCCAAAGTGTATCACCTCAGGGTTAAATTCCATCAGCCATTTATCTACCCATTTGAATGGGCCTGTCTATGTTTTCTTGTGGCCCAAGACACTGCTTCACTGTTAACCAGCCAGCCAATCCATATACAGTAAGACCTAGACAACCTTGTGGCTTGGGATACTAGGTATCAAGTAATAATCATGCCATTAAGTAGGAACGTTCATGCCACTAAATTGCCAGACAATGACCATCTCCAATAAGATAGATTCTGGTCATGTTCCCTTGGCATTCAATAGCATTCCGTGGCATTATCAGTGAATTTCCCAGTGTCGACATCTGGAGAGTTACAATTGACCAAGAGCTGAACTGAACCAGACATATGAACACTGCGGCTACAAGAGAAGGTTGGCATTTGGAAATTCTGCATCTAACAACGCACCTCCTGACTCCCAAAGCCTATCCACCTCTAAAGGCGCAGGTCGACACACGTGGCAGCAATGTGTGCCATCTACAAGATGCACTGTGGCAACTTACCATGGATCCTTCAACAGCACCACCCAGCTATGCTATCTGGAAGAACAAAACTGGCAGCTACAGGGGAACACCACCATCCACAAGTTCCCATCCAAGCCCAATGCCATACTGACTTGCAACTGGACACAATTCCTTCAATACTGCTGGGTCAAAATACTGGAATTCCCTTTCTAAACAGCACTGCTGGTGTGGAACTCGAGGTGGACAGCAGTGGTGCAGGACAATGGGAATGGCAATAAATGATAGTGTAGTCAGTGATGTGCGCACACCCTGAAATAACATTTAAAAGAACAATGTGAACAGCTCCCTATCTACTCAGACTAGACCACTCTTTAAAATACCTTCTTAATCTTCTCTTCTCAAAAGGAATGGTCCTTTATTCTCCAATTTCTTGCCCAACCTGTCATCCCTTGAACCTGGAACCATTCTTGTGAATCTTTAATGCACCATTTCATGTGCATTCATACGCTTCCTAAAGTATAGTGCTGAGATCTGGAGACAATGCCCAGTTGACGTTGAAGCTGTGTTAAACACAACTTCCTTAGATTTGAAATAAATGCTTCTCGTTTAGAAGTCCAGGATTTTGTACTTTTTTTCAATTGCTTTCTCAATTTGCCCAACTATCTTCAACGATTTTTGCACATGTACCCCAGCATCCACTTTATCAGGTGCACAGATCACTAAAATATCACTGATAGGCTAAAAGAAACAATCTAACAGATGAATGGAATGATTAACCTTGGTAGGAAAAATGAGGAGAGACAATATGACATGAAAAACACAATATAAAGTTAGTGTCTACATTGAAATTCAGTTATTCCCATTTACTTCATCTGTCAATGCCCTTCTAATTTTACACTTCTATTTACACTGTCTTTCTATCTGTCAGCAGAAAATTTGGATATTTGGCTTCCTAATTCTTTGTCTAATTTGGTAGTAGACACAGTGACTGGTTGAGGTCCCTTTGCTGGACATCCCGCTGGGACCCTCCTCTCATGCCAGTAAATTCATTGTCTCCAGTTGTCTCTGTCTGAAACTCTAAACATTTTTGTTATGTTTGAGGAGGAATTCTTTTCTTAGATGGAAGTGAATCAGTGGAATTCTTTACTGCAGAACATTGTAGAGGCTGCATCATTAAATATGTTCAATGCTGAGATAGACAGATTTTTACTCAGTAGAGGAATCAAGGATTAAAGAGATATGGCCAGAAAATGGAGTTGAGGATTATCAGATCAGATTAGCCATGATCTCATTGAATGCCTGAGTAGGCATGACAGGTCAAATGGCCTAGTAATGCTTCTACCTCAGATAGGCTTATGGTTTTGTTTCCTGACAATAATGCCATTTAATATATGGAAGAAGATTTGTCAATGAATTCTCATGGGATGTACTGTGAGTTTCGAGATTTTATTCTGAGATTTAATCATCTTCCTACAGCATCACTGTTACTACATTGGTTCCATCAGAAGATTCCCTGGATCCCAGGTCTCTGCAAGCACCTGCTCAGGACTCAGGTAAAAAGATTAACAATTTCTGACTAATTTTACTCAGATTTAGGCTAAAATATTCAAGTTTTGATCTGTAGTTGATAGTTCAGTCGGGATATGGGATGTGTATTCAGCAGAATGAGTGTCATTCATTGTGCAACTGTATGAAATGTTATACTCCAGAAAGCGAATGAAAGTATACAGCTTAACCATTCTTCACATATTTTGTCAGGCATTTACTTTTATTAAGTATCTTATGTCACTGACAAAGGTATATTTTCCCTTCTTGAACCATCCCGAGTTCTTGACGCAGTTAATCATACCATCCTCCACTAACACCTTTCCACTGCTGTCTAGTTGGATGGGACTGCTTTCTCCTGGTTTCATTCTTACCCAATCAATCGCAATGTCTTCCTTCCCTGCTACCCAATGGTACCTATGGTGTCCCTCCGAGACGCGCTCTTGGTCCCTCTTGCTTCTCATCTCCATTCTGCCTTTTGGTGATATCATCCAAATGCAAAGTGTTTGTTTTAATGACACCCAGCTTTACCTTCCCACCTCTCTCTGTTGAAGATAAAGAGATGCAAAAGAATGTACAGCCTGGTCAGGTGCTGATTGATAAGACAGTGCCAGATCGCTTTAAATAATTTACTTGTGTGAGTAAAGTTTTCTCATGTGCACCAGAAGGAATAGGTAAAGAAGCTAAAAGTGCATGAGACACAGGGGTAAGTCAATTTTTGTTGGCAAGAGAGGAGAAGGTATGTTTGGAAAGAGTCAGGGATCAGTGCTGTGACCTTTGCTGTTTGTAATATATATAAATGATTTGGAGGAAAACGAAACTGGTTTGATTAGTAAGTTTGCAGACGACACAAAGGTTGGTGTTTTTGTGGATAGCGATGAGGACCATTAGAGGATACAGCAGGATATAGATCAGTTGGAGACTTGGGTGGAGAAACGGCTGCTGGACTTTAATCTGGACAAATGTGAGGTAATGCACTTTGGAAGGTCTAATACAGATAGGAAATATACAGTAAATGGCAGAACCCTTAAGAGTATTGATAGACAGAGGGATCTGGGTGTACAGGTACACAGGTCACTGAAAGTGGCAGTGCAGATGGAGAAGGTTGTCAAGAAGGCATACGGCATGCTTGCCTTCATCGGCCGGGTCACTGAGTTTAAAAATTGGCAAGTCATGTTGCAGCTTTATAGAAGTTTATTTAGGCTGTACTTAGAATACAGTGTTCAATTTTAGTCACCACATTACCAGAAGGATGTGGAACATAGAACATAGAACATAGAACATTACAGCGCAGAACAGGCCCTTCGGCCCACGATGTTGCGCCGACCAGTTACAAAAACAATGACCCACTAGCCTATACCAATCCCTTTTCGTCCATAAACCTATCCAGAGATCTCTTAAACGCCCCCAAACTAGACGCATTTACAACTGCAGCAGGCAGGGCATTCCAATCCCTCACCACCCGCTGGGTAAAGAACCTACCCCTGACATCCGTCCTGTAGCTACCCCCCCTTAATTTAAAGCCATGCCCCCTCGTGCTAGCTTTCTCCATCCGAGGAAAAAGGCTATCACTATCCACCCTATCTAAACCTCTAATCATCTTATATGTTTCAATAAGATCCCCTCTTAGCCGCCTTCTTTCCAACGAAAACAACCCTAGATCCCTCAGTCTCTCCTCATAGGACCTCCCCACCATACCAGGCAACATCCTAGTAAACCTCCTCTGCACCCTCTCCAACGCCTCCACATCCTTCTTGTAATGCGGGGACCAGAACTGCACACAGTACTCCAAGTGCGGCCGCACTAGAGTAGTGTACAGTTGCAACATTACACTGCGACTCCTAAATTCAATCCCCCTACCAATAAACGCCAAGACACCGTACGCCTTCTTGACAACCTTATCTACTTGATTCCCAACTTTCAGGGATCTATGTACACACACACCTAGATCCCTCTGTTCATCCACACTATTCAAAGTCCTCCCGTTAGCCCTATACTCGACACATCTGTTGCTCCTACCAAAGTGAATTACCTCACACTTCTCCGCATTAAATTCCATCCGCCACCTCTCGGCCCAGCTCTGCAACCTATCTAAGTCTCCCTGCAGACTATGACACCCTTCCTCACAATCTACCACACCTCCAACTTTGGAGGCTTTGGAGAGGGTACAGAAAAGATTTACCAGGATGTTGCCTGGTATGGAGGGCATTAGATATGAGGAGAGATTGGAGAAACTTGGTTTGTTCTCACTGGAGCGACAGAGGTTGAGGGCAGACCTGACAGAAGTCTACAAGATTATGAGAGGCATCGACAGAGTGGATAGTCAGAATCTTTTTCCCAGGGTGGAAGAGTCAATTATTAGGGGGTGCAGATTTAAGGTGTGAGGGGCAAGGTTTAAAGGAGATGTACGAGGCAAGTTTTTTACACAGAGAGTGGTGGGTGCCTGGAACTCGTTTCTGGTGGAAGTCATAAAAGCAGATACATTAGTGACTTTTAAGAAGCGTCTTGACAAATACATGAATAGGATTGGAATAGAGGGATATGGTCCCCGGGGGGGTAAGGGGTTTTGGTTAAGTCGGGCAGCATGACCGGTACAGGATTGGAGGGCTGAAGGGTCTGTTCCTGTGCTGTATGGTTCTTTGAAGACAGAACCAAAGTGCCTTTTCATTCATCAGCCATTTCTTTGTTCCCCATTTTAATTCCCCTATTTCTGACTGTAAGAAATCTACCAGTTCCAGTCTTCACCAATTTTTTTCTCTTCATATACTTGCTGAAGCCTTAGCAGTCAGTTTTTCTGTTTCCTACAAGCTTACCTCCATATTCTATTTTTCCTGACTTAATCATGCCTTTTTCCTCCTTTGTTGAATTGTAACCTGATCTCAATCCTCAAGTTTGCTATTTTTTTCTGACCAATTTGTGTGCCTCTTCCCCAGATCTAGCACTATCACTTATTTCCCTTGTAAGCCCTCTTTGCCATCTTTCCCATTTTACTTTTGCACCAGACAGTAATTAACAACTGTTGCCGTTAATCCAGACACTCTTTGAATGTTTGCCATTGCCTGTATTCCATTATCCCTTTGAGTAACATTCCCCAACAAATCACAGCCAAATCACACCATCATAGTTTCCTTTATTTAGATTCTGGACTACAGCTTTAGAATCAACTCTGGAACTCTCTGCCTTAATGAAGGATTCTATTCTAATACATTTGCTCAACAGAAGGAACTTAACACAACTAGATTGCCAATTATTCCTTTCTCAGTACACAATACCCAGCCAAGAATGGCTGGCTCTCTAGATGGTTCCTCAACATATTGGTCCAGTAGACCATCCTGTACACACTCCAGGAATTCTTCCTTTATAATATTATGATTAGATTTGCCCAGTCTATATGCAGATTAAAATCACACAAAATTACAGATGCTCCTTTGTCACATGTCTCTAATTTCCTGTTTATTGCCATTTCTAATATCATCATTACAGTCTGTGACCCACATAAATTCCCACAAATGTGTTTTGCCCTTGGTGTATCTCAGCTCAACCTCCACACCAATGGGGCTAATGGGTGTGACCTTCCAGCTTTGCCCTGCCTGGTGCAGATCACATCAATGGCATGTGGACTTAACTTCTTTGCCTGGCACCAAATGATTTGTAATCATCCCAGTCCCTTCATACTGGCTCAAACTGGATTGCCCAGTAATTGCGTGAGGCTGACGAGCATGAGGTTGATTGGATTTCAATCTCATTAACGAGTTTGGCACTTCCAGGATTTCCCAGCTCTTCAGCAGGATGTCAGGGATGATACACTATGAATTGTGAAGGAGAGTGAGGAGGTGAGTACCACTTAGCACTTATCTCCAGATGCAAAAGTAAAAGTCAGCTGCTGTCATGGTGCAGGATGGGGGGAGCTTCATAGAATCAGAGAATCCCTACAGTGCAGAGGAGGCTATCTGACCCTCAAGTCTGCACCAACCACAATCCCACCCAGGTCCTATTCCCGTAACTCCATACATTTACCCTGCTAATCCCCCTGACACTAGGATCAATTTAGCATGGCCTATCTACCCAATACGCACATCTTTGGAATGTGGGAGGAAACTGGAGCACCCGGAGGAAACCCACGCAGACACAGGGAGAACATGCACACTCCGCACAGTGACCTGAGCTGGGAATTGAACCTGGATCCCTGGCACTGTGAAGCAGCAATGCTAACCATTGTGCCAATTGCCATCCTGGCTTCAAAGGTGGGGGGGCAGGGGGTTGGGTTAGGCTGGACATTCACAGGTCAAGGGTCGCTACTGGGCTGGGGCTCATGTGGCGAGTATGTCTTGAGTTGAACAACTTCTGATGGGTTTCCTATGAGGTTGAGTTCAAATCCCACTAATGTCGCACCGGTTCCCCTGCCATCTGCCTGTTTGGAGTGGTTTATTGCCAACATTCCTTCTCAGTGCCCCGAACTGGCAGTAGGTCTGACAGCTGATGCATTGGTCAAGGGAGCTTGGCAGGTATGAACACAGCTGTTCATGAAGCATGAGCTGTGCAGTGCTCTCTACACTGTACACCCGTCCTGTGAAATCCTGGAGGGTGCTGTGCTCTAGTCTGTCTGAGCTGCACACCGTGTCTAGGAGCTAGTTTGCATCATACATTTTGGTGGGTGCATCCAGGTTTATACAGCAAGCTTTCCTCAAGGAGGACTTTCTCACCAGCCACCCTGATGCTGTACGTCAGCACTAGAGCACTCAGCCCAGTCTGCCCCATGGCAATGGCCTGGCTTATCAGGGGTCCATATCTGTGGGACTGGCCATTTAGGAAGTGCAGTCTTACACCAGCAACCTTGCAAAAGCACTGAGAGTGCAGAAGGCATCATGCCATATCATGTGAAGGAAGCTGCAGCTGTGTGGGAAGACATGTCACCACAGTGGGGGGCATGGTCCAGTGCCCATGGCCACTGAGAGAATGATGCAGTGCCAGTCTGTAGCCAGTTGAGGTAGGGCATGGCACTGGGGATTGTGTAGGTTTGTTAGCTTCCAGAATCATGAGGTCACAGGCTGCTGGAGGGATTGTGGGGTCTGGGATGGACAGTCTCTCCTTTCCTTCCTCCCAGAGGAACCATGATTGTTGAGATTGAGTGAGTAGAACTGGCAGAAATCCTCATTGCTGCTGTGAGGCCTGTGGCAAAGCCAACCCTGGCTGAAGGCCGCACTAGACATGGGGCTGCGAGTTAGGGATAGGACCCGGCCACCCATCAGCCTGAGGAAGGGACCAGACAATAGCGGAGAAGGAGATAGAACATGTGCCGCTGGAGATTCCACCTCAGCAGGGACACAATGCTGTTCCACATCCTGGAGGACCTGGCAGGGGAGGAGTACCCCTGCTCCCAGTGGCCATGCAGGCTACAGCAGCCCTGAACATTATTTTTTGCCACCCGTTTATTCCAGGCCTTGAGCAGGGACTTGTGTGGCATCCAAAGATGCGTGGGTTAGCTTGTTTGGTCATGCAAAGTTGGCCCTTAGTGTCAGGGGTTGAGCAGGGTTGGGGTTATGAGGTTAGGATCTGGGTGGGATTGTTGTCAGTGCAGGCTTGATGGGGCAAATCACCTCAGTCTGCACTGTATGGATTCTGTGATTTTGCAATTCAATGAGCCCTCAGTCATCAGCCCACAAGATCATCCGGGTGGCTGGACATCCCACTACATCCATTCTGACCTGGGTCAGGCCCAACAGGATACCCAGCTACAGGCTTCATGGCCATTGCCAGTGTGCCTGAGGTGCCGGGTGTTACATACAGCACATATGTTGCTTCATGAGCCCTATGATATCACGAGTGCCCTTCATCAACCACAAGGGGTTCCACTTACTGAATGTCCAAATTGTGTGTGGCACCATGTGTGTGCGTGCATACCATCTGGATAGCATGTATGACCATTCCAGGTAGCCAGGATGGCCTTTTGAAGACCAGGGCAACCCCCTGAGGACATGTTTGATGTGTGGAGGCCTGAGACCGAGGCAGAAATCTGCTCGAATGAGGTTCACGTTGCCACACAATCTGTCACTGAGCAGTGCATTGGCCTGCTCAAAGAACAAATAACAAGGAACAAAACAGCCTGGGAAACAGGCCCTTCGGCCCAACGAGCCCGCACCGCCATTTTAACATCATGAGTCCCCTCTCCACCCATGACCCTTGTCTATGCTTACGGCATTCCACATTGAGGGAAGTCTAATTTAGGGACAATTTGTTACACCAATCAGCCTAACAGCACATCTTTGGGGTGTGGGAGGAAGCCGGAGCACCCGGAGAAAACCCACGCAAGCACGGGGAGAATGCGCAAACTCCCACAGACACTGGCCCAAATCCATGTGTCTGCACAGCAAACAGTGATAGTCACTGAGCTGTTGTGTTGCCCAGTATCTGGTCCAGTTTAAGCACACACCAATGACGTGAAGTACTAGGCCAATCTCGAACAACCAAGATCAGCCCTCGTACGACCCATCGCGAGTATGCCCCTTGTTGGATAACAAGGCGGACCGAATCACCTGTGGATTAAAAGAGAAAGACATCAGTATCATCCACATCCTTATACACACATTCAAGGGAATCCCCAAGTGAAACAAGTGAGCCAGAAAAGATGTTGGGAGGTCCATAGGAATCAATTGATTCCCAGAGACGTCCCAAGGCTCCTGAACCTTATTTAAAACAGTCTCCTGTATCCCTCCATCTCCATCCCGCTCATGTGCCTAAGTAACTCTTAAACAACTCCAGCGTGCCTGCCTCCACCACCATGCTTGGCAGAGCATTCCATACCCCCACTACCCTCTGTGTGAGAAACCTCCCTCTAATATCCGAATTATACCTCGTCCCCCCCCCTCACCCTAAGCCCGTGGCCCCTCGTAATGTGCGTTTCCAACCTAGGAAAAAGCTTACCTCTGTTTACTCTATCTATACCCTTCATAATCTTATATACCTCTATGAGATCCCCCCTCAGTCACCGCCTTTCAAGGGAAAAGAGCCCCAATTTCTTCAATCTTTCCTCATACCCCAGTCCTTCCATACCAGGCAACATCCTAGTAAACCTCCTCTGCACTCTCTCCAGAGTCTCCACGTCCTTCCGGTAGTAAGGCGACCAGAACTGGACGCAGTACTCCAAATGCAGCCTAACCAACGTTCTGTACAACTGCAACATTAGACTCCAGCTCTTATATTCTATACCCCTTCCTATAAAGGCTAACATACCATAGGCTTTCTTCACCACACTCTCTACTTGCACTACCACCTTAAAGACTTGTGCACTTGCACCCCCAGGTCTCAATGCGATTCTATACTCCTTATCGGCTTACCCTTTACCATATAACTCCCCCCTACATTATTTCTGCCAAAATGCATCACCTCACATTTATCCGGATTAAACTCCATTTGCCATGTATCTGCCCAATCAACCAGCCTATCAATATCCCGTTGTATTGCCAGACACTGCTCCTCACTGCCCGCCAATCCAGCCATCTTGGTGTCATCAGCAAATTTGCTGATCACACCACCTACTCCCTCTTCCAAATCATTTATATACACTACAAAGAGAAGAGGTCCCAGTACCGAGCCCTGCGGCACACCACTAGTGACAGACCTCCAGCTAGAAAAGGACGCTTCCACTACTACTGTCTGACTCCTGTTACCAAGCCAGTTCTCAATCCATCGAGATACCTGTCCTTGTATTCCATGACCCTTAACCTTTTCTACCAACCTACCATGAGGGACTTTGTCAAATGCCTTACTGAAATCCATATAGACGACATCAACGGCCCATCCTTCGTCGACCGTTTTTGTCACCTCCTCAAAAAACTCTACCAGATTCGTAAGGCAAGACTTCCCCTTTACAAAGCCATGCTGCGTATCTTTAATCAGATCGCAATGCTCTAAGTGCTCATACATCCTATCCCTAAGAATCCTCTCCATCAACTTGCCTACCACTGACGTTAAGCTCACCGGTCTATAGTTACCCGGGCTATCCCTCCTACCCTTTTTAAACAACAGTACCACGTTCGCTATCCTCCAGTCCTCTGGGACCTCACCTGTGTCCAAAGAAGAGTCAAAGATTTGCATCAGAGGCCCAGCAATTTCATCCCTCGCCTCCCTAAGCAGCCTAGGATAAATGCCATTGGGCCCTGGAGATTTATCAGTTTTAATGCTACCTAAAAGCCCTAACACTTCTTCCCTCATAATCGATACTTCCTTCAACTGGTCTACAGCTCCCTCCAAGACTGTACCAAATACCAAGCCCCTCTCCTTCGTGAATACCGACGCAAAGTATTCATTGAGGATCTCCCCCATTCCCTCGGACTCTAAGCATAGTTCCCTTCCTCTGTCCCTGAGAGGACCGATTTTACCCCTAGCCACCCTTTTGCTCCTAACATAGGAGTAAAACGCCTTTGGATTTTCCTTAACCCTACCTGCCAAAGCCATTTCATGCCTCCTTTTTGCCCTTCTAACTCCCCTTTTGAGATCCCTCCTACTCTCTCTGTACTCCTCCAACGTTCTCTCCGTTCCCAGCTGCTTAGACCTGACATACGCCTCCCGTTTCTTCCTGACCAAGTCCTCAATATCCCTAGTAATCCACGGTTCCCTAATCCTACTTTTCCCATCCTTTCTCCTAACCGGCACATGCCTTTCCTGCACCCTTTGCAGTTTTCCCTTGAAAGACTCCCACATACCTAACGTGGTCTTGCCTTCCAACAGCCTGTCCCAGTCTGTATCCCTAAGTTCCTGCCTAACCCGGCTGTATCTAGCCTCCCCGCAATTTAGCACCCTCCCCTTAGGACAGCACTCATCTTTAATATCCTAAAGTAGACGGAGTTGTGGTCACTATTAGCCACATGGTCACCTACTGCAACCTCAACAACTTGACCCGGCTCATTGCCCAGAACTAAATCCAGTATCGCCCCCTCTCTAGTCAGGCTATCTACATACTGCTGCAAGGGTCCTTCCAATACACATGTTACGAATTCGTCCCCGTCCGACCCCCCAGTTCTAGGCACCTTCCAATCCACCCCAGGGAGATGAAAATCTCCCACTACAACAACTTTATTCTTCCTACACCTATCCAAAATGTCTTCACAAATACCCTCTTCCACTGCCCGTGGGCTGTCGGGCGGCCTGTAGTACACTCCTAGCATAGTAATGGCTCCCTTCCTATTCCTCAACTCCACCCACACTCAATTCCTAACTCCTCTATATTATCCTCCCTCTGCACCAAGAGGCATAGTGTCTGGCAGCTCCAACCCCTATCCGCTCCCCATCTATGAGAAAACCTTCAATACCCCCCCTACTTTTAGAAACCTTGTCTACTTTTCCAGAACCCTTGTCCACACTCCCCAACATTGTGTACCTCTTTCCTTCCTCTGAGGGTCACTTCGACATCACACCAGGTGATGGGCCTGAATCGGCCATGTCAGAGAGGCAGGCAGGAGGGTGATGACATAGAACAGAGAACACTACAGCACAAACAGGCCCTTCAGCCCACTAGTTGCGCTGATCACATCTATACCTACCAAGCCATAGAACTATCTGTAACTCCCAATCCCGTTAAACCCCATATACTCAACCAGGAGTCTTTTAAAAGACCCCAGCGAGTTCGCCTCCACCACCACTGACGGCAGCCGATTCCATTCACTCACCGCCCTCTGAGTGAAAAACTTACCCCTAACACCTCCAAACTTCATTGTGAGTCAAGCTGTGATGTTGTCCTGGTGTCACCTCAGTCTGACTCCTGTCTGTCTTCTAACTTCACAAGACTTCTGGAGTCATGAATGGGTTAGGGTGGAAGGCACCATCATTCAGCCCAGTGCTCCTGGGGTGCTTTCGGGAGGGCCTTGCTGGGCCTAGGGTTAAATGGGTGATGAGGCTGCCATTGTGAGCTGTCAGTTTAATGTGGGTCTCTGTGGCCCTCACTATTGGGATTGCTGGGGGTGCGGGGGGACGGGGGGATGGGGGGACGGGGGGACGGGGGTACGGAGGTGGGGGGGGGGGGTTGCCAGTAGGAGATGCTGAGTACAGATGGTGTCAGAAGCTCCCTGTAGGAAATGTGTCAAAGACAGAGGAGTTGCAGCGTTGAACCACAATATTCTTTAATGCTGCTTATTTTCAGTGCCAATAACCCTACTCCTAATTGTGGTGCCTGCCTTCTCCCGTGCCCTCTTGGTGCCTTTGCATCTTGTTAATCTTGCATGGCTGAGTGCTCCTCCCCTCCACCCCACAGTACACATGGTGGGGGAAGTCCCATGGCTTTTGATGCCCTTGGCAGTTGTCCCCTGGAGGACTGGGACCGGGAGAGCCTGGCTGACTGTCGGATGTCAAGGTGCAGCCAGGCCACCAAGTTGAGCCCCTGCCCATAAGAAGCCCCGATGTTTGGAAAGAGGGATTCAGAAGGGCAGGAGTCTCCTGGGTGGGATGGCCTCTTATTCTTCCCCCTCCCTAAAGGCAACTGTGGGCCCCCGGATACTCTGGGACTGAAGAGTAACTGGAGTGAGCTCCAGAAGCCTCTGTTTCACCTGGCACTGTGAAGGAGGCCCAGTGCTGTCTGAGCTCTCGGTGATTGCCCGATGATTCTGGACCAAGCTCTGGAGCTCGGTGAATGGTGCGGGTGATGCCTGTGACACCTGGTCAGTGCCTTCCTCCGACCTTTCCACTGGGGTGCTAGCAAGGGTCACAGAGGGGGTGCTGGTGGGGGTTGGAAAGAGGGTGTTGGTGGGGGTCTCAGAAGGGTGTTGGGGGGGTTGCAGGGGGGTGTTGGTGGGGGTTGCAGGGGGGTGTTGGTGGGGGTTGCAGGGGGGTGTTGGGGGGGGTTGCAGAGGGGGTGTTGGTGGGGGTTGCAGGGGGGTGTTGGTGGGGGTTGCAGGGGGGTGTTGGGGGGGGTTGCAGAGGGGGTGTTGGTGGGGGTTGCAGGGGGGTGTTGGGGGGGGTTGCAGGGGGGTGTTGGTGGGGGTCTCAGAAGGGTGTTGGGGGGGGTTGCAGGGGGGTGTTGGTGGGGGTTGCAGGGGGGTGTTGGTGGGGGTTGCAGGGGGGTGTTGGTAGGGGTCGCAGAGGGGGTGTTGGCAGGGGTCGCAGAGGGGGTGTTGGCAGGGGTCGCAGAGGGGGTATTGGCAGGGGTCGCAGGGGGGTGTTGGTAGGGGTCGCAGAGGGGGTGTTGGCAGGGGTCGCAGAGGGGGTGTTGGCAGGGGTCGCAGAGGGGGTATTGGCAGGGGTCGCAGGGGGGTGTTGGTAGGGGTCGCAGAGGGGGTGTTGGCAGGGGTCGCAGAGGGGGTGTTGGCAGGGGTCGCAGAGGGGGTGTTGGCAGGGGTCGCAGAGGGGGTGTTGGTGAGGGTCTCAGAAGGGTGTTGGTGGGGGTTGCAGGGGGGTGTTGGTGGGGGTTGCAGAGGGGGGTGTTGGTGGGGTTTGCAGGGGGGTGTTGGTGGGGGTTGCAGAGGGGGTGTTGGTGGGGGTTGCAGGGGGGTGTTGGTGGGGGTTGCAGGGGGGTGTTGGTGGGGGTTGCAGGGGGGTGTTGGTGGGGGTTGCAGGGGGGTGTTGGTGGGGGTTGCAGGGGGGTGTTGGTGGGGGTTGCAGAGGGGGTGTTGGTGGGGGTTGCAGAGGGGGGTGTTGGTGGGGGTTGCAGAGGGGGGTGTTGGTGGGGGTTGCAGAGGGGGTGTTGGTGGGGGTTGCAGGGGGGTGTTGGTGGGGGTTGCAGAGGGGGTGCTTGGAGGAGGGGAGGGGTCACAGAGGGGGTGTTGGTGGGGGTTGCAGAGGGGGTGTTGGTGGGGGTTGCAGGGGGGTGTTGGTGGGGGTTGCAGGGGGGGGTGTTGGTGGGGGTTGCAGAGGGGGTGTTGGTGGGGGTTGCAGGGGGGTGTTGGTGGGGGTTGCAGGGGGGTGTTGGTGGGGGTTGCAGAGGGGGTGCTTGGAGGAGGGGAGGGGTCACAGAGGGGGTGTTGGTGGGGGTTGCAGAGGGGGTGCTTGGGGGAGGGGAGGGGTCACAGAGGGGTGCTGACTCCTGAGGGCCCAGCCTCATCAGGCATTGCTCCTGCAAGACAAGAAACAGGGCAAAACAAGCTCAGTGCAAGGGAGGGGCAAGTATCTGGGAACTTACTTGAGACAGGAGATAGGGATGAAGCTTCTGTGGATGCTGGCTTCTGTGGCACAGCCTCACAGTGTCACAGCTAGCTTAGGTCCTGCTCTGAGAACTCCATTCTTCAATCCTCACTGGGAGATACCACTTGGAAGTTGCCTATCTTCTTCCGCTTCCTTCTGCTATGGGCCATCTAATCTTGCAGAAAAACTGGGGATGATTGAAAGTCTGGTGGCTGGTGGGCCCGGGATAAACGAGTGACATGTATTAGCACCGCGCATCACCAGGGAAGGGTTGTGACGAGTGTGCCAGAGGGATTTGAAGATGATGTTGGGGAGTCGTGTACTAGAAGGCTGTGGAATGTCAGGGAATGGATTGATGTGGACATACAAGTGTAACAGACGGGACTTATGTCACAATGTGATAGTTGGAAACTCATATGTCAACAAAATGAAAGAGTTTGTTGTTGACTTCAGGAAGCGTAGTGGAGAACATACGCCCCTGTATACGTTAACAGGGATGAAGTAGAAAGGGTTGACAGCTTTAGTTTTAGGCGTCCGGATTACCAACAACCTGTCCTGGTCCCCCCATGCTGACACTATCGTTAAGAAAGCCCACCAATGCCTCTATTTTGTCAGAAGACTAAGGAAATTTGGCATGTCCACTATGACTCTCACCAACGTTTACAGATGCACCATAGAAAGCATTTTTTTCTGATTGTATCACAGCTTGGTATGGGCTCTTGCTCTGCCCAAGACCACAAGAAACTGCAAAAGATCGCAAATGTAGCCCAATTCATCACCAAACCAGCTTCCCATCCATTGACTCTGTCTACGCTTACTGCTGCCAACAGAATTAAGGACCCCGCACACCCTGGACATTCTTTCTTCCACCTTCTTCCTTTGGGTAAAAGACATAAAAGTCTGAGATCACGTACCAACAGACTCAAGAACAACTTCTTTGCTGTTGTCATCAGGCTATTGAATGGATGTACCATATATTAAGTTGATCTTTCTCTATACTCTGGCTATGATTGTAACACAACATTCTGCACTCTCTTGTTCCCTTCTCTATTAACGTTGCGCTTTGTCTGAATAGAACCATAAAACCATAGACAATTACAGCTCAGAAACAGGCCTTTTGGCCCTTCTTGTCTGTGCCGAACCATTTTCTGTCTAGTCCCACTGACCTGCACTTGGACCATATCCCTCCACACCCCTCTCATCCATGAACCCGGCCAAGCTTTTCTTAAATGTTAAAAGTGACCCAGCATTTACCACTTTATCCGGCAGCTCAATCCACACTCCCACCACTCTCTGCATGAAGAATGCCCCCCAATATTCCCTTTAAACTTTTCTCCTTTCACCCTTAACCCATGCCCTCTGATTTTTTTCTCCCCTAGCCTCAGTGGAAAAAGCCTGCTTGCATTCACTCTATCTATACCCATCAAAATCTTATACACCTCTATCAAATCTCCCCTCATTCTTCTATGCTCCAGGGAATAAAGTCCTAACCTATTCAATCTCTCTCTGTAACTCAGCTTCTCAAGTCCCGGCAACATCCTCGTGAACCTTCTCTGCACTCTTTCAAACTTATTTATATCCTTCCTGTAATTAGGTGACCAAAACTGTACACAATACTCTAAATTCAGCCTCACTAATGACTTGTACAATCCCACCATCACATTCCAACTCTTATACTCAATACTCTGATTTCTAAAGGCCAATGTACCAAAAGCACTCTTTACGACCCTATTCACCTGTGACTCCACTTTTAGGGAATTATGTATCTGTATTCCCAGATCCCTCTGTTCTATTGCACTCTTCAGAGTCCTACCATTTACCCTGTATATTCTACCTTGGTTTGTCCTTCCAAAGTGCAATACCTCACACTTGTCTGCATTAAACTCCATCTGCCATTTTTCAGCCCATTTTTTTAGCTGGTCCAAATCCCTCTGCAAGCTTTGAAAACCTTCCTCACTGTCCACTACACCTCCAATCTTTGTATCATCAGCAAATTTGCTGATCCAATTTACCACATTATCATCCAGATCATTGATACAGAGGACAAACAACAATGGACCCAACACCGATCCCTGCGGCACTCTACCAGTCACAGGCCTCCACTCAGAGAAGCAATCCTCCACGACCACTCTCTGGCTTCTTCCATTGAGCCAATGTCTAATTCAATTTACTGCATCTCCATGTATGCCTTGCAACTGAACCTTCCTAACTAACCTCCCATGTGGACCTTGTCAAAGAACTTACTGAAGTCCAGGTAGACAACATCCACCGCCTTCCCTTCATCCACTTTCCTGGTAACCTCCTTGAAAAACTCTAATAGATTGGTTAAACACGACCTACCGCGCACAAAGCCAAGTTGACTCTCCCTAATAAGTCCCTGTCCATTCAAGTATTTGTAGGTTCTATCTCTTAGTACTCCTTCCAATAATTTACCAACTACTGACGTCAAACTTACTGGCCTATAATTTCCCGGATTACTTTTTGAGCCTTTTTTAAACAGTGGAACAACATGAGCTATGCTCCAATCATCCGGCACCTCACCTGTGGATAGCGACATTTTAAATATATCTGCCAGGGTCCCTGTAATTTCAACACTCGTCTCCTTCAAGGTCCGTGGGAATACCCTGTCCGGTCCTGAGGATTTATCTACCCTGATTTGCCTCAAGACAGCCAGCACCTCCTCCCCTTTAACCTGTATAGACATGACTTCCCTACTTGTTTGCCTTATTTCTGTAGACTCCATTCCAGTTTCCTTAGTAAATATGGATGCAAAAAACTTATTTATTAACTCCGCCTTTTCTTTTGGTTCCATATAAAGCTGTCCGCTTTGATCTTCATGAGGACCAACTTTATCCCTTACTATCCTTTTGCTCTTAATATACCTGTAGAAGCACTTAGGATTATCCTTCACCTTGACTGCCAAAACAGCCTCATGTCTTCTTTTAGCCCTCCTGATTTCCTCCTTGACTAGTTTCTTGTACTCTTTATACTCCTCAAGCATCTTATTTGTTCCCTGTTGCCTATTCATGTCTGACATCTCTCTCTTCTTTAGCAGAGTTGCAATATCCCTCGAGAACCAAGGTTCCTTATTTTTATTCACTTTGCCTTTAATCCTGACAGGAACATACAAACTCTGCACTCTCAAAATTTCTCCTTTGAAGGCCTCCCACTTACCAATCACATCCTTGCAGAGAACAGCCTATCCCAATCCATGCTTTTTAGATCCTTTCTCATTTCTTCAAATTTGGCCTTTTTCCAGTTTAGAACCTCAACCCGAGGACCAGATCTATCTTTATCCATGATTAAGTTGAAACTAATAGCATTATGATCACTGGAACCAAAGTGTTCCCTTACACACACTTCCATCACTCATTTCCTAGCAGGAGATCCAGTATCACATCCTCTCTAGTTGGTACCTCTATACATTGATTTAGAAAATTTTCCTGGACACATTTTACAAACTCCACCCCGTCTAGACCTTTAACAGTACGGGAGTCCCAATCTATATGATTGAAACATACGTCTGAAACATCGGAACGCTGGAACATTGAGCTGCCAGTCCTGTCCCTCCTGTAGCCAAGTTTCACTAATGGCTATAATGTCATAATTCCATGTGTCAATCCACGCCTTCAACTCATCTGCCTTTCCCACAATACTCCTGGCATTGAAATAGACACACCTCAGAAGTTTATTACCACCACACACAACCCTTCTATTTGTGATTTTGCATGAACTAAAGCATCAGTTATTTTCACCCCTGCTCCACTATCTGCTCTGGCACTCTGATCCCCATCCCCCTGCAAATCTAGTGTGAACCCTCCCCAGTAATACTAGCAAACCTCCCTGCCAGTATATTGGTCCCCTTGTAGTACAGATGTAACCTGTCTCTGTTATACAGCTCTCAGCTGCCCCAGAAGTGGTCCCAATGATCTAGAAGTCTGAAACCCTGCCCCCTACACCAGTTCCTCAGCCACCCGAGCATCGTACTCTTACCCTCACTGGCACATGGCACAAGGAGCAATCCTGAGATTACTACCCTTGGTGTCCTTTTTAACTACCTACCAAGCTGTCTACACTCACTCTTCAGGACCTCCTCACTCTTCCTTCCTATGTCATTGGTACCGATGTGTACCATGACATCAGGCTGATCACCCTTCCACTTCAGAATGCTGTGCACGCAATCAGAGACATCCCTGACCCTGGCACTCGGGAGGCAACAAACCATCCGAGACTCTCTGTCATGATCACAGAACCTCCTGTCTGTACCTCTGACTATCGAGTCCCCTCTCACTGCCGCTCTCCTCTTCTCCCCTCCCTTCTGCACTGCAGAACTAGACTGAGTGCCAGAGATCTGGTGTGCAAAAAACAATATATGTAAGAATAATAAATCAAACCAAGTCAAATCACCCTGCAGCTAGAATGAGATCATTCATTTCCTGGTGGCATTGGCACTGGTCCTCATTGCCAGGCCATGGATACTCCCTGCTGCAGCCACCACATCTCAGGACTCATTTCCTTCTCTGCTCCTGGGCTGTCGATCCTCTCGGGGGTACAGAGTGGCTGGCCTCTCCTCTAGAAACCTTCCAAGCTTCGTCTTCATGAAGCATGTCACTGCGCTGTGTGCTGCCATCCTTCTGGTGTGACTGACTGTAATTGCAGTGGTAATATTTAAATCAAGCTGAGTCAGACAGCTCCATATTGGGGTTTGTTCAGTGTTGCAAACTGTGGTCTGGTCCATGCTGGACAGACTGGCCTGGATTGCTCCAGTTTCTCATCATTACAACAATTAAACTGTGATCATACAAAAAAAGACCTAAGTAATGAATGAGTGAGAAAATTGGCTGAATGGTGTTCATTTTTCATCGAGCTACTTAGTGCAATTAAAGCACTTGGAGGTGATTCTTGCCAGAATGGATCTCAGGGTGCATGATTTGTCCAAAGTGGCTGCAGCCGTAATGTCATTAACAATGGGGAGCTTAACAACGCATACAAGGACAAGTAATGATTCAAATGACTACGAGGAAGCTTTTATCAAATAATGTTTATTTAAGAAGACAGTTAAAAAGAACAAAAATGAACAGGAGGAGGCGATGGCCTAGTGGTTAGCACTGCTGCCTCACAGTGCCAGGGACCTGGGCTCCATTCCAGGCTTGGGTCATATCTGCGGTGTCTGCATCGTCCCCCCCCTCCCCCGTATCTGCATGGGTTTCAGCTCAGTGCTCCGGTTTCCTCCCACAGTCCAAAAGACATGTTGATTAGGTGTATTGTCCATGCTAAATTCTCCCTCAGTGTACCCGAACAAGCAGTGAAGTGTGGCAACTAGGGGATTTTCACAGTAACTTCATTGCAGTGTTAATGTAAGCCTACTTGTGACTCACAAATAAACTCTAAACGTTATTCATTGGAGTTTAAAAGAGTGAGGGGGATCTCATAGAAACTTATGAAATTCTAACAGGGTAAGACAGAATAGATTCAGAAAGGATCTTGCCAATCATGAGGGATTCCAGAACTCGGGTCAAAGTTTGGGGATAAAGACCTGTTAGGACTGTGGTGAGTATGCTCGAGCCACTCGGGAGGGTTTAAACTAGTTTGGCAGGGGTGTGGAACCCAAAGCAGTCGGGAGACAGAAGAGAACGTTGAGGACAGCACAGAAGTCAAGGAGAGTACATTAAAGAGTAAAGTAAGCCTAGTATGAGGCAAGTCAGGCGAAAGCAGAGCAGAGAGCAAGGGAAGCCCAGATTAAACATTCACTTCAATGCAAGAGGGCTGACAGGCAAGGCAGATGAACTCAGGGCATGGATGGGTACGTGGGACTGGGATATTATAGCAATTACTGAAACATGACTAAGGGAGGGAGAGGACTGGCAGCTCAATGTTCCAGGGTACAGATGCGATAGGAAAGATAGAACAGGAGGTAAGAGAGGAGGGAGAGCTGCACTTTCAATTGGGGAAAACTTCACGGCAGTACGGAGAGGAGATATTTCTGAGAGATGGCCCACTGGGTAGAACTGAGAAATAAGAAGGGGGAGGGAATTCGGGGGAGGGAATAGTGATGGGGAGACTGGGACCGAGGAGGTTCACTCCCAGGTAGGGAAGGACTGCAGGCAGTATGGGGGGGAGGTTAGACAGGGGGTGGAGAAGGGAAATGCCCAGACTGAGGGGCTGAAGTGTGTCTATTTTAACGCCAGGAGTGTAGTGAACAAAGTAGATGAGCTTAGGGCATGGATTGCTGCTTGGGAATGTGATGTGGTGGCCATTACAGAGACTTGGATGTCTCAGGGACAGGACTGGGTACTTCACGGCAGTACGGAGAGGAGATATTTCCCAAACATCGACTGGAATATCCCTAGGGTAAGGGGTTTGGATGGGGAGGAGTTTGTTAGGTGTGTTCAGGAAGGTTTCCTGACACAGTACGTGGATAAGCCTACGAGGGGAGAGGCTGTACTTGACCTGGTACTGGCGAATGAACCAGGGCAGGTGATGGATCTCTCGGTAGGAGAGCATCTTGGGAATGGTGACCATAATTCTATCTCCTTCACAATTGCATTGGAACGAGATAGGATCAGGCAGGCTAGGAAGGTGTTTGTCTGGAGTAAGGGGAAATACGAAGACATCAGGCAGATAATTGGACAAATAAATTGGAAGGAGGCGTTCTTAGGGAAAAGTACCGAAGGAAGGTGGCGGATATTCAAGGAATGTTTGTCTGGAGCTCTGCACGACAACGTTCCGATGAGACAAGGAGGTTTTGGTAGGTCGCAGGAGCCGTGGTGCACGAAGGCTGTGGTGAACCTGGTCAGGAAGAAAAGAAAGGTGTGTAAAAGGTTCAGAGAGCTAGGAGATGTTAAGGATCTAGAGGAGTATAAGGCTTGTAGAAAGGAGCTTAAAAAGGAAATTAGGAGAGCCAGAAGGGGACATGAGAAGGCCTTGGCGGGTAAGATTAAGGAGAATCCCAAGGCCTTCTATAAATATGTGAAGAGTAAAAGGATGAGAAGAGAAGGGATAGGACCTATAAAAGGTGAAGGGGGAAAGGTCTGTGTGGAACCAGAAGAAATGGCAGAGGTGTTCAATGAGTACTTTGCCTCGGTATTCACGGTGGAAACTGATCTGGGTTTAAAAGCACCTACCTCCGTGTCTCGGCCTCATTGTTCCTGTGGAGCAGAGTCGAGAGGCAGCAATTTTTGGGCGTGCGAGGAGGCAAAAACAAGGTATATTTTTCTGTTTATTCCGTTTAACTTTTTATTTTTAGTGCTAAGTCGTGAGTTTCGGCGGTTTTTTTTAAAATTAGTTAGAAACCGGAAATCATCACTAGGACGCTTACCGGTAGTTGTAGTTTTTTTTTCTCGGGCCCCTAACCCTATAAATTAGTGCAGAGAGGATACCCGATCCTCTACACTGGTAGAGAATCCCACCCTCCTACTTCCTCTAACCTAATTATAAGTGTGAGGGAAGTTTTTTTTTTATATTTTTACTTTTCTGCTGGTAATTGATTCAGGGATGGCAGTTCAGGCTGTAAGCTGCATCTCCTGTGGGATGTATGTGGTGAGGGACTCCCACAGTGTTTCAGGTGATTTTACTTGTAGGAAGTGTGTTAGATTGCAGTTTCTGGAGGAGCGTGTAAAGGAGCTGGAGGTGGAATTAGAGGAGCTCCGTATAATTTGGGAAGTGGAGGAGGACATAGATAGGAGTTATAAGGAGATAGTCACTCCTAGGAATAAGTCTTGGGTCACTGCCAGGAAGAGGGGCAAAAAGCAGTTGGGGGGACAATCCCCTGGGGCTGTTCCCCTCCAAAATAGGTTTTCTGTCCTGGAGGCTACAGTTGAGGAGAAATCAACTGGGGATAGCCAAAGGGAGCAGGTCTCTGGGGGTGAGCCTATTGTAAAAGCTCAGGTGGTTAGGGGATGTAAAAGATTGGGCCTCGTGATTGGGGACTCCACAGTTAGGGGGACGGATAGGAGAGTCAGAGGTAATGGTAGGGACTCAGGGCTGGTGTGTTGCCTACCAGGGGCTGGGGTCCAGGATGTATCGGACAGAGTATTCAGGACTCTTAGGGGAGAGGGAGATCAACCCCAAGTTATAGTTCATGTGGGGACACATGACATAGGGAGGCTAAGGGAAGGGGATATTAAGCAAAGATTTATGGAGTTGGGGTGGAAACTAAAGGCGAAGTCAGAAAGAGTAGTTATATCTGGACTCTTGCCTGTGCCACGGGATAGTTTAGAGAGGAATAGGGAGAGGGAAAGTTTGAACTCGTGGCTGAGGGGATGGTGCAGGAGGGAAGGGTTCAGGTTCTTGAGCAATTGGGGCTCATTCTGGGGAAGGTGGGACCTCTATAAGAGTGATGGTCTACACCTGAATCAGAGGGGAACAAATATCCTGGGGGGAAAATTTGCAAAAGCGATGCAGGGAGGTTTAAACTGATTCGGAGGGGGGGAGGGATAGTGAGGAATGGGGGTGAAAGTGAGGGGGGCATAGTTGGGGAATGCAAGGCACGGCATAGTGGGGGTGGGGCAGAGCAGGGTTTGAAATGCGTATACTTTAATGCGAGGAGTATTCGCAATAAAGTGGATGAACTTGCAGCGTGGATCAGTACCTGGGACTTTGATGTTGTGGCCATTTCTGAGACATGGATAGAGCAGGGTCAGGAATGGTTGTTGCAGGTCCCGGGGTACAAATGCTTCAGTCGGAGTAGAGAAGGAGGTAGAAGGGGGGGTGGGGTAGCATTGTTAGTCAAGGATTGTATCACAGTGTCGGAGAGGAAGTTTGATGAGGACTTGTCTGTTGAGGTAGTATGGGCGGAGATTAGAAATAGGAGAGGAGAGGTCACCCTGTTGGGAGTCTTTTATAGACCTCCTAAAAGTTCTAGAGAGGTTGAGGAAAGGATTGCGGAGACAATCCTGGTTAGGAGTGAAAGTAATAGGGTAATTGTTATGGGGGACTTTAACTTTACGAATATTGATTGGAGTTGCTATAGTTCTAGCTCGCTAGAGGGGTCAGTGTTTGTACAAAGCGTGCAGGAAGGTTTTTTGACTCAGTATGTAGACAGGCCAACTAGAGGTGAGGCTATATTGGATTTGGTGCTGGGAAATGAGCCAGACCAGGTGTTAGACTTGGAAGTTGGTGTGCATTTTGGTGATAGTGACCACAATTCGGTTACGTTCACCTTAGTGATGGGAAGAGATAGGCATGAACCTCGGGTCAGCAATTTTAGCTGGGGTAAGGGCGATTATGAGGCTATCAGGAGTGAATTAGGAAGCATGGATTGGATTAGGGGATTACAGGGACTGGGAACGTCTGAAATGTGGAGTTTTTTCAAGGAGCAGCTACTGCGAGTCCTTGATAGGTATGTCCCTGTCAGGCATGGTGGATTTGGTAGATCTAGGGAACCGTGGTGCACTAAAAGAGTTGAGTCGATGGTTAAAAAGAAAAAGGAGGCTTATGTTCGGATGAGATTGGAGGGCTCAGATAGTGCACTAGAAAGCTTTAGATTGGCTAGGAGGGAGTTGAAGAGTGAGTTGAGAAGGGCTAAAAGAGGACATGAGAAGACTTTGGCTGATAGGATTAAGGAGAATCCTAAGGCGTTCTATAGGTATGTCAAGAACAGAAGGTTGGTTAGGGCAAGATTAGGGCCAGTTACAGACAGCAGGGGGAAGTTGTGTGTGGAACCGGAGGAGATTGGAGAGGTATTGAACCAATATTTCTCTTCGGTGTTCACGCAGGGGGACATGAATATAGCTGAGGAGGACATTGGGTTGCAGGGGTGTAAAATAGACAGTATTACGGTTGATAAAGGGGATGTGCTGGAAATTCTTGAGGGGCTGAAAATAGATAAGTCCCCTGGTCCGGATGGGATCTACCCTAGGATTCTCTGGGAGGCTAGAGAGGTGATTGCAGAGCCTCTGGCTCAGATCTTCAGGTCGTCATTGGTCTCTGGTGTAGTCCCGGAGGATTGGAGGATAGCGAATGTTGTCCCATTGTTTAAGAAGGGGAACAGAGACTTTGCCGGGAATTATAGACCGGTGAGTCTTACTTCTGTTGTGGGCAAGGTTTTAGAAAAAATTATTAGGGATAGGATTTATAGTTATTTGGAGTGTAATGAATTGATTAGAAATAGTCAGCATGGTTTTGTAGCGGGAAGGTCGTGCCTTACTAACCTTATTGAGTTTTTTGAGAAGGTGACCAAAGAGGTGGATGGGGGCAAGGCAGTTGACGTGGTATACATGGATTTTAGTAAGGCGTTCGATAAGGTTCACCATGGTAGGCTTCTGCAGAAAATGCAGATGTATGGGATTGTGGGTAATCTAGGAAGTTGGATCAGGAATTGGCTATCAGATAGGAGACAGAGGGTGGTGGTGGATGGTAAATATTCATCATGGAGTACAGTTACGAGTGGTGTGCCTCAGGGATCTGTTTTGGGGCCACTGTTGTTTGTAATTTTTATTAATGATCTGGATGAGGGTATAGTTGGGTGGATTAGTAAATTTGCTGATGACACCAAAGTTGGAGGTGTGGTAGATTGTGAGGAAGGGTGTCATAGTCTGCAGGGAGACTTAGATAGGTTGCAGAGCTGGGCCGCGAGGTGGCGGATGGAGTTTAATGCGGAGAAGTGTGAGGTAATTCACTTTGGTAGGAATAACAGATGTGTCGAGTATAGGGCTAACGGGAGGACTTTGAATAGTGTGGATGAACAGAGGGATCTAGGTGTGTGTGTACATAGATCCCTGAAAGTTGGGAATCAAGTAGATAAGGTTGTTAAGAAGGCGTACGGTGTCTTGGCGTTTATTGGTAGGGGGATTGAATTTAGGAGTCGCAGTGTAATGTTGCAACTGTACACTACTCTAGTGCGGCCGCACTTGGAGTACTGTGTGCAGTTCTGGTCCCCGCATTACAAGAAGGATGTGGAGGCGTTGGAGAGGGTGCAGAGGAGGTTTACTAGGATGTTGCCTGGTATGGTGGGGAGGTCCTATGAGGAGAGACTGAGGGATTTAGGGTTGTTTTCGTTGGAAAGAAGGCGGCTAAGAGGGGATCTTATTGAAACATATAAGATGATTAGAGGTTTAGATAGGGTGGATAGTGATAGCCTTTTTCCTCGGATGGAGAAAGCTAGCACGAGGGGGCATGGCTTTAAATTAAGGGGGGGTAGCTACAGGACGGATGTCAGGGGTAGGTTCTTTACCCAGCGGGTGGTGAGGGATTGGAATGCCCTGCCTGCTGCAGTTGTAAATGGGCCTAGTTTGGGGGCGTTTAAGAGATCTCTGGATAGGTTTATGGACGAAAAGGGATTGGTATAGGCTAGTGGGTCATTGTTTTTGTAACTGGTCGGCGCAACATCGTGGGCCGAAGGGCCTGTTCTGCGCTGTAATGTTCTATGTTCTATGTTCTATGTTCTATTTTGCTACAGATTTGCAGCAGATGGGAAAGATTGAGTATGTGGATATTAAGGAAGAGGATGAACATAGAACATAGAACATAGAACATTACAGCGCAGAACAGGCCCTTCGGCCCACGATGTTGCGCCGACCAGTTACAAAAACAATGACCCACTAGCCTATACCAATCCCTTTTCGTCCATAAACCTATCCAGAGATCTCTTAAACGCCCCCAAACTAGACGCATCTACAACTGCAGCAGGCAGGGCATTCCAATCCCTCACCACCCGCTGGGTAAAGAACCTACCCCTGACATCCGTCCTGTAGCTACCCCCCCTTAATTTAAAGTCATGCCCCCTCGTGCTAGCTTTCTCCATCCGAGGAAAAAGGCTATCACTATCCACCCTATCTAAACCTCTAATCATCTTATATGTTTCAATAAGATCCCCTCTTAGCCGCCTTCTTCCCAACGAAAACAACCCTAGATCCCTCAGTCTCTCCTCATAGGACCTCCCCACCATACCAGGCAACATCCTAGTAAACCTCCTCTGCACCCTCTCCAACGCCTCCACATCCTTCTTGTAATGCGGGGACCAGAACTGCACACAGTACTCCAAGTGCGGCCGCACTAGAGTAGTGTACAGTTGCAACGTTACACTGCGACTCCTAAATTCAATCCCCCTACCAATAAACGCCAAGACACCGTACGCCTTCTTGACAACCTTATCTACTTGATTCCCAACTTTCAGGGATCTATGTACACACACACCTAGATCCCTCTGTTCATCCACACTATTCAAAGTCCTCCCGTTAGCCCTATACTCGACACATCTGTTGCTCCTACCAAAGTGAATTACCTCACACTTCTCCGCATTAAATTCCATCCGCCACCTCTCGGCCCAGCTCTGCAACCTATCTAAGTCTCCCTGCAGACTATGACACCCTTCCTCACAATCTACCACACCTCCAACTTTGGTGTCATCAGCAAATTTACTAATCCACCCAACTATACCCTCATCCAGATCATTAATAAAAATTACAAACAACAGTGGCCCCAAAACAGATCCCTGAGGCACACCACTCGTAACTGTGTTAAACATAGAACATAGAACATAGAACATTACAGCGCAGAACAGGCCCTTCGGCCCACGATGTTGCGCCAACCAGTTTTTGTAAAAAAAAACACTGACCCACTAATCTAAACCAATCCCTTTTCGTCCATAAACCTATCCACAAATCTCTTAAACGCCCCCAAACTAGGCGCATTTACAACCGCAGCAGGCAGGGCATTCCAATCCCTCACCACCCTCTGGGTAAAGAACCTACCCCTGACATCCGTCCTGTAGCTACCCCCACTTAATTTAAAGCCATGCCCCCTCGTGCTAGCTTTCTCCATCAGAGGAAAAAGGCTATCACTATCCACCCTATCTAAACCTCTAATCATCTTATATGTTCCAATAAGATCCCCTCTTAGCCTCCTTCTTTCCAGTGAAAACAACCCCAAATCCCTCAGTCTCTCCTCATAGGACCTCCCCTCCATACCAGGCAACATCCTGGTAAACCTCCTCTGCACCCTCTCCAAAGCCTCCACGTCCTTCCTGTAATGTGGGGACCAGAACTGCACACAGTACTCCAAGTGCGGCCGCACCAGAGTAGTGTACAGTTGCAACATGACGCTGCGACTCCTAAATTCAATCCCCCTACCAATAAACGCCAAGACACCGTATGCCTTCTTAACAACCTTATCTACTTGATTCCCAACTTTCAGGGATCTATGTACACATACACCTAGATCCCTCTGCTCCTCCACACTATTCAAAGTCCTCCCGTTAGCCCTATACTCAACACATCTGTTATTCCTACTGAAATGAATTACCTCACACTTCTCCGCATTAAACTCCATCCGCCACCTCGCGGCCCAGCTCTGCAACCTGTCTAAGTCACCCTGCAAACTATGACACCCTCCCTCACAATCTACCACACCACCGACTTTGGTGTCATCAGCAAACTTACTAATCCACCCAACTATACCCTCATCCAGATCATTAATAAAAATTACAAACAGCAGTGGCCCCAAAACAGATCCCTGAGGCACACCATTAGAACTTTTGAATTCTATCAAGATAGATAAGTCGCCGGGACCAGATGGGATGTACCCCAGGTTGCTGTGGGAGGTGAGGGAAGTGATTGCAGAGCCCCTGGCGATGATCTTTGCATCGTCGATGGAGACAGGAGAGGTTCCGGAAGATTGGAGGATTGCGGATGTGGTTCCTATTTTCAAGAAAGGGAACAGAGATAGCCCAGGAAATTACCGACCGGTGAGTCTGACCTCAGTGGTTGGTAAGCTGATGGAGAGGCTTCTGAGAGACAAGATTTACGAGCATTTGGAGAGGTTTGACATGATCAGAAATAGTCAGCATGGTTTTGTCAAGGGCAGGTCGTGCCTTACGAGCCTAGTTGAGTTCTTCGAAAATGTGACTGAACACATTGACGAAGGAAGAGCGGGGGATGTGGTTTACATGGACTTCAGCAAGACGTTTGATAAGGTCCCCCATGCAAGACTTCTTGAGAAGGTGGGAGGGCATGGGATCCAAGGGCCTTTGGCCTTGTGGATCCAGAACTGGCTTGCCTGCAGAAGGCAGAGAGTGGTTGTGGATGGGTCTTTTTCTGCATGGAGGTCAGTCACCAGTGGAATGCCCCAGGGATCTGTTCTAGGACCCTTGCTGTTTGTCATTTTCATAAATGACCTGGATGAGGAAGGGGAGGGATGGGTTAGTAAGTTCGCCGATGACATGAAGGTTGGTGGTGTTGTGGATAGTCTGGAGGGATGTCAGAAGTTGCAGCGTGACATAGATAGGATGCAAGACTGGGTGGAGAAGTGGCAGATGGACTTCAACGCGGATAAATGTGTAGTGGTCCATTTTGGCAGGACCAATGGGATGAAGGAGTACAATATCAAGGGTAGGAGTCTTAGTAGTGTTGAAGAGCAGAAGGACCTTGGGGTCCGGGTCCACAGGACTCTTAAATCAGCCTCGCAGGTGGAGGATGTGGTCAAGAAGGTGTATAGTGTACTGGCCTTCATTAATCGAGGGATTGAGTTTAGGAGTCGGGAGGTAATGCTGCAACTTTATAAGACCCTTGTCAGGTCTCATTTGGAGTATTGTGCGCAGTTCTGGTCGCCTCACTATAGGAAAGACGTAGAAGCTATTGAAAGGGTACAGAGGAGATTTACAAGGATGTTGCCTGGACTGGGAGGCATGCCTTATGAAGTTAGGTTGAGGGAGCTGGGTCTCTTTTCCCTGGAGAGACGTAGGTTGAGAGGCGACCTGATAGAAGTTTATAAAATGTTGAGAGGAATAGATAGGGTGGATTCTCAGAGGCTATTTCCCCAGGTTGAAATGGTCGCTACGAGAGGACACAGGTTTAAGGTGCGGGGAGGAAAGTACAGAAGTGATGTTAGGGGTAAGTTTTTCACTCAGAGGGTGGTGAGTGAATGGAATCGGCTGCCGTCAGTGGTGGTGGAGGCGAACTCGCTGGGGTCTTTTAAAAGACTTCTGGATGAGTATATGGGATTTAGTGGGATTGGGGGTTATAGATAGGTCTATGGATTGGTAGGTGTTGATGTGATTGGCGCAACTCGTGGGCCGAAGGGCCTGTTTGTGCTGTAGTGTTCTATGTTCTATGAAATCACTTTGATAGAGTTGTACTATAGGCACCCAAATAATCAGTGGGAAATTGAGGAGCAAATATGTAGGGAGATTACAACTAGCTCCAAGAAAAATAAGGTGGTAATATTAGGTGGTTTTAACTTTCCCAACATTGACTGGGACAGTCATAGTATTAGAGGCTTGGATGGAGAGAAATTTATTGAATGTATTCAGAAGGAAATTCTCATTCAGTATGTGGATGGCCCAACTAGAGAGGGGGCAAAACTTGACCTCCTCTTGGGAAATAAGGAAGGGCAGGTGACAGAAGTGACCAGTGACCAGTGACCATAATTCTATTAGTTTTAAGATAGCTATGGAGAATGATAGGTCTGTCCCAAAAGTTAAAATTCTAAATTAGGAGAAGGCCAATTTTGATGGTATCAGGCAGGAACTTGCAAAAGTTAATTGGGGGAGCCTGTGGGAAGGCAAAGCGACGTCTGGTAAATAGCAGGCTTTCAAAAGTGTGTTAACCAGGGTTCAGGGTAAACATAGTCCTCTTAGAGCGAAGGGCAAGGCTGGCAGAAGTCGGGAACCCTGGATGACTTGGGATATTGAGGCTCTGGTCAAGAAGAAGAAAGAGGCACATGACATGCATGGACAGCTGGGATCAAATGAATCTCTTGAAGTGCATAGGGGGTGTAGGAATAGAGTTAAGAGAGAAATCAGGAAGGTAAAAAGGGACGTAAGATTGCTTTGGTGGATAAGGCAAAGTAGAATCCAAAGAGATTTTACAAATATATAAAGGGCAAAAGAGTAACAAGGGAGAGAGTAGGGCCTCTTAAGGATCAACAAAGTCATCTATGTTTGGATCCACAAGATATGGGTGAGATCCTAAATGAATATTTCTCATCAGTATTTACTGTTGAGAAAGGCAAGGATGTTAGGAAACTTGGAGAAATAAATATTGATGTCTTGTGGAGTGTACATATTACAGAGAAAGAGGTGCTGGAAGTCTTAAAGTGCATCAAGGTAGATAAAACCCCAGGACCTGATGAAGTTTATCCCAGGACACTGTGGGAGGCGAGGGAGGAAATTGCAGGTCCCCTAGCCGAGATATTTGAATCATCGATTGTCACGGATGAGGTGCCTGAAGATTGGAGACTGGCAAATGTTGTGCCTTTGTTTAAAAAGGGCTGCAGGGAAAAGCCTGGGAAATACAGGCCAGTGAGCCTCACATCTGTGGTGGGTAAATTCATATCTGTGGTGGGTAAATTTTGACAGACAGGACCTACAGGCATTTAGAGACACAAGGACTGATTAGGGACAGTCAGCATGGCTTTGTAAGTAGAAAACCATGTCTCACAAATTTGATTGAGTTTTTTGAAGGGGTGACCAAGAAGGTGGATGAGGGAAGTGCAGTTGTCTACATGGAAGGTTGTTGCATAAGGTTAAATCTCACAGGATTTAGATGTGTATTTTAGACAGTGAGGAAGCTTATCAAAAATTGCAGCAGGATCTTGATCAGCTGGGGAAGTGGACCATGAAATGGCAAATGAGATCAGAACAGATAAGTGTGAGGTGTTGCAGTTTGGAAAGTCAAATCAAGATAGGACTTCATGGTGAATGGTAGAACAGAGGGATCTTGGAGATCATAGAACATAGAACATAGAACATTACAGCGCAGAACAGGCCCTTCGGCCCACGATGTTGCGCCGACCAGTTAAAAAAACAATGACCCACTAGCCTATACCAATCCCTTTTCTTCCATAAACCTATCCAGAGATCTCTTAAACGCCCCCAAACTAGACGCATTTACAACTGCAGCAGGCAGGGCATTCCAATCCCTCACCACCCTCTGGGTAAAGAACCTACCCCTGACATCCGTCCTGTAGCTACCCCCCCTTAATTTAAAGCCATGCCCCCTCGTGCTAGCTTTCTCCATCCGAGGAAAAAGGCTATCACTATCCACCCTATCTAAACCTCTAATCATCTTATATGTTTCAATAAGATCCCCTCTTAGCCGCCTTCTTTCCAACGAAAACAACCCTAAATCCCTCAGTCTCTCCTCATAGGACCTCCCCACCATACCAGGCACCATCCTAGTAAACCTCCTCTGCACCCTCTCCAACGCCTCCACATCCTTCTTGTAATGCGGGGACCAGAACTGCACACAGTACTCCAAGTGCGGCCGCACTAGAGTAGTGTACAGTTGCAACATTACACTGCGACTCCTAAATTCAATCCCCCTACCAATAAACGCCAATACACCGTACGCCTTCTTAACAACCTTATCTACTTGATTCCCAACTTTCAGGGATCTATGTACACACACACCTAGATCCCTCTGTTCATCCACACTATTCAAAGTCCTCCCGTTAGCCCTATACTCGACACATCTGTTGCTCCTACCAAAGTGAATTACCTCACACTTCTCCGCATTAAATTCCATCCGCCACCTCTCGGCCCAGCTCTGCAACCTATCTAAGTCTCCCTGCAGACTATGACACCCTTCCTCACAATCTACCACACCTCCAACTTTGGTGTCATCAGCAAATTTACTAATCCACCCAACTATACCCTCATCCAGATCATTAATAAAAATTACAAACAACAGTGGCCCCAAAACAGATCCCTGAGGCACACCACTCGTAACTGTACTCCATGATGAATATTTACCATCAACCACCACCCTCTGTCTCCTATCTGATAGCCAATTCCTGATCCAACTTCCTAGATTACCCACAATCCCATACATCTGCATTTTCTGCAGAAGCCTACCATGGTGAACCTTATCGAACGCCTTACTAAAATCAGGAGCATGTTTCTCTAAAGGTGGAGTCTGAAGTAAATAGGGAATGAAAGAAGGCTTTTGGCATGCTGACCTTTATCAGTCAGGGCATTGAGTACAGAAGTTGGAAAAGGATGTTGGTGAGGCAGCACCTGCGGTATTGTGTTCAGCTTTGGTTGACACGCTCGAAGAAAGATGTTATTAAACTGTGGAGAGGGCAGAAGAGATTTAAGAACATAAGAACATAAGAACATAAGAAAAATAGGAGCAGGAGTAGGCCATCTAGCCCTTCGAGCCTGCCCCGCCATTCAATAAGATCATGGCTGATCTGTCGTGGCTCAGTTCCACTTTCCCGCCCTCTCCCCATAACCCTTAATCCCTTCTCTTATCAAAAACCCATCAACCCGCTTCTTAAAAATATTTAGCGAGGCAGCCTCCACCACTTCAACGGGCAGAGAATTCCAGAGATTCACCACCCTTTGAGTGAAGAAGTTCCTCCTCAACTCCGTTCTAAACCGCCTCCCCTTTATCTTGAGGCTGTGCCCCCTAGTCCTACTGTCTTTTTTGAGCGGGAAGAGTCTCTCCACCTCTATCCTATCCATCCCATTCATCATCTTATACGTCTCAATGAGATCTCCCCTCATTCTTCTAAACTCTAACGAGTACAAGCCTAGTTTATTCAGCCTCTCCTCATAGCTCAATCCCCTCAACTCCGGTATCAGCCTAGTAAACCTCCTCTGCACTCCCTCCAGGGCCAAAATATCCTTGCGCAGGTGCGGCGCCCAAAACTGCACACAGTACTCCAGCTGCGGCCTCACCAATGCCCTATACAGCTGCAGCAAGACCTCCCTACTTTTATATTCAATCCCCCTCGCTATGAAGGCCAGCATCCCATTCGCCTTCCTGACCACCTGCTGCACCTGCAAGCTGGGTTTTTGCGACTCATGCACAAGGACCCCGAGGTCCCTCTGCACCGTCACCTGCTGCAGTTTTTCGCCACGTAAGTAATAGTCCTTCCTACCATTCTTCCTACCAAAGTGGACCACCTCACACTTGCCAACATTAAATTCCATTTGCCATTTCCTGGCCCATTCGCCCAGCCTATCTAGATCCTTCTGCAGACTCTCCACACCCTCCGCACAATTTGCCTTTCCCCCAATCTTGGTGTCATCAGCAAATTTCGACACCCTACACTCGGTTCCCTCCTCCAGATCATCTATATAAATGGTAAAAAGCTGAGGCCCCAGCACCGACCCCTGGGGCACTCCACTAGTCACCAACCGCCAATCCGAATAGCACCCATTGACCCCCACTCTCTGCCTCCTATTTGACAACCAATCCTCTATCCACGCTAACACCCTACCCCCAACTCCATGTCCCCTGACCTTCTGCAATAACCTCTTATGAGGTACTTTGTCAAACGCCTTCTGAAAATCCAGAAAGACCACATCCACCGGCTCTCCTCTATCCACCGCCCGAGACACATCCTCATAGAACTCCAGTAAATTTGTCAGACACAACTTCCCCTTAATGAAACCGTGTTGCGTCTGCTCTATCAAGCAATTCCCTTCAAGATGCCTCGCAATTTCCTCCTTAATGACGGATTCTAACATTTTACCTACCACAGACGTTAAACTAACCGGCCTATAATTCCCCGCCTTTTGCCTGGCACCCTTCTTAAACAACGGCGTAACATTAGCCGTTTTCCAATCTTCCGGCACTTCCCCGGAATCCAGCGACGTCTGGAAAATAACCACCAAGGCATCCACTATCACCTCCGCCATTTCTTTCAGGACCCTCGGATGCATTCCATCCGGTCCTGGGGACTTGTCCACAATCAGCCCCTCCAGTCTGTCGAGCACCGCCTCTCTAGTAACAGTAATGTCATTAAGACCCTCCAGTCCTACCACCTTTCCATCGCTAACACCCGGCAAATTATTCACGTCCTCCTCCGTGAAGACAGAAACAAAAAAGTTATTCAATACCTTAGCCATATCCCCATCCCCTACCACTAGGTCCCCTTTCTCATCCTCTAAAGGACCAACGTTCACCTTAGCCAGCCTCTTCCTTTTTATATATTTATAAAAACTCTTGCTATCCTTTTTTATATTAAGCGCTAGTCCAGCTTCATAGTTTCTCCTACCCTTCTTTATGAACTTCTTTCTCAATCTTTGTTGACATTTAAACCTCTCCCAATCCTCTTCTCGCCCACTACTCTTAGCTACTCTAAACGCCTTCGCTTTTAATTTAACACTTTCCTTCACCTCCTTCGTTATCCACGGCTTATTAGGTTAACTTAGATGGGCATTTTGGTTGGCATGG
This sequence comes from Carcharhinus amblyrhynchos, assembly GCF_965287045.1. Classification (NCBI taxonomy): domain Eukaryota; kingdom Metazoa; phylum Chordata; class Chondrichthyes; order Carcharhiniformes; family Carcharhinidae; genus Carcharhinus; species Carcharhinus amblyrhynchos. The sequence continues at coordinate 2,542,198 of NC_137324.1, read as the reverse complement.
ACCAGTTTGGGCTGAAATCTATTTGGTCTCTCTTCATAGTCCAACCCCCTCATCTCCAGTATCAGCCTAGTGAACCTCCTCTGCACTCCCTCCAAGGCCAATATATCCTTTCTTAAATAAGGGGACCAAAACTGCACACAGTACTCCAGTTGCGGCCTCACCAGTGCCCTGTACAGCTGCAGCAAGACCTCCCTGCTTTTATATTCTATCCCCCTCGCTATAAAGGCCAACATCCCATTCGCCTTCTTGATCACCTGCTGCACCTGCAGGCTGGGTTTTTGTGATTCGTGCACAAGGACCCCCAGGTCCCTCTGCACCGTAGCATGCTGCAGCTTTTCACCCTTTAAATAATAATCCCTCCTACTATTATTTCTACCAAAGTGGATAACCTCACATTTGCTAACATTATACTCCATCTGCCAGATCCTCGCCCACTCACTCAGCCTATCCAGATCCCTCTGCAGACTTTCCGCGTCTTTTCCACTCATCTTTGTGTCATCAGCAAATTTTGTCACCCTGCACTCAGCCCCCTCCTCCAGATCATCTATATAAATGGTAAATAGCTGAGGCCCCAGCACCGATCCCTGCGGCACTCCACTAGTCACCAACCGCCAATCCGAATAGCACCCATTGATACCAACTCTCTGCTTCCTATTAGACAACCATTCCTCTATCCACGCTAACACCTTACCCCCAACTCCATGTCCCCTAACCTTCTGCAGCAACCTTTTATGAGGCACCTTATCGAATGCCTTCTGGAAATCTAGAAACACCACATCCACTGGTTCCTTTCTGTCTACCGCACTAGTCACATCTTCATAGCAATCCAATAAAATCGTCAAACACGACTTCCCCTTCTATGATTCTATGATTGTATGAATACAAAGAACAAAGAACAACCCAGCACGGGAAACAGGCCCTTCGGCCCAACAAGCCTGCGCCGCCGCATCACCCTACACCTATTCTACCCTGCATGTCTACAAATAGAACCCCTGACTTAGTCAGATTCAGGGGAGAATAGTGTCAATTTGGTAAAACCAATTAGCCTAAGAGCACATCTTTGGGGTGTGGGAGGAAACCGGAGCACCCGGAGGAAACCCACGCAACCACAGGGAGAATGCACAAACTCCCACAGACACGGGCCCAAATCCATGTATCTGCACAGCCAGCAGTGCTAGTCACTGAGCTGTTGCGGCGCCCGTCTACCGGTCCAGGATCAAGCACACACACCGACACGAAGTACTAGGCCACTCCCGGAACCTCCAAGAGCAGCCCACGCACGACCCACCGTGTGCATGCCCCTCGTTTGACAACGAGGTGGACCTCCACCTGCGGAATAAAAAGACAAAAACGTTAATCACAAGCCTGCCTTTCCGGTGTCTCCCGAGATTCTAACCCTTATTTAATAGCCCCTACCATAACCCTCCATCCTCGTTTCACTCATGTGTCTATCTAACTGAACCTTAAACGAGTCCAACGTTCCTGCCTCCACCACCCTACTCGGTAGCGCGTTCCATACCCCCACAACTCTCTGCGTAAAGAACCTTCCTCTCACATCCAAATTATACCTCTCCCCCCTCACCCTTAAATCATGACCTCTTGTATTTGTACCCAATCTAGGGAGCAGTCTCTCACTATTAACTCTATCTATTCCCTTCAGTATCTTATATACCTCTATCATGTCCCCCCTCAATCTCCGTCTTTCCAAGGAGAACAGTCCCAGTTTCTCCAACCTTTCCTCGTAACCCAGCCCCTCCATGCCAGGCAACATCCTGGTAAACCTCCTCTGCACCCTTTCCAGAGACTCCACGTCCTTCCGGTAGTAAGGTGACCAGAACTGGACGCAGTACTCCAAATGCGGTCTAACCAATGTTCCATACAACTGAAGCATTAGACGGCAGCTTTTATACTCTATACCCCTTCCTATAAAGGCTAGCATTCCATAAGCCTTCCTAACAACCTTCTCCACTTGTGTCGCAACCTTCATGGATTTGTGAACCTGCACTCCCAGGTCCCTCTGTATTTCTATACTCCTAATCGGCCTACCTTTAATCACATAACTCCTCTCTGCATTATTCCTTCCAAAATGCATCACCTCGCATTTGTCAGGATTAAATTCCATCTGCCACCTATCTGCCCAATGCACCAACCTATCTATATCCTGTTGTATCACCTGACAATCCACTTCAGTACCCGCCAACCCTGCTATCTTGGTGTCATCAGCAAACTTGCTGATCACACCACCCACACTCTCTTCCAAGTCATTTATGTAGACTACAGAGAGGAGAGGTCCCAGTACTGAGCCCTGCGGCACACCACTGGTCACTGGCCTCCAGCCCGAAAAGGTCCCCTCCACAACTACCCTCTGTCTCCTGTTACCCAGCCAGTTCTCAATCCACCTAGCTACCTGACCTCGTATCCCATGCGCCTTAACCTTTTCTACCAGCCTACCATGAGGGACTTTGTCAAACGCCTTACTGAAATCCATATAGATGACATCAATGGCTCGCCCATCGTCAACCGTTTTTGTCACCTCCTCAAAGAATTCTACCAGATTCGTAAGGCAAGACCTCCCCCGAGCAAAGCCATGTTGCGTATCCCTAATCAGATCGCAACGCTCCAAATACTCATACATCCTATCCCTAAGAATTTTTTCCAATAATTTTCCTACCACCGATGTCAAACTCACTGGTCTATAATTACCAGGGTTATCCCTACTACCTTTTTTAAACAGCGGTACCACATTAGCTACTCTCCAGTCTTCTGGGACCTCACCTGTGTCCAAAGAAGAGACAAAGATTTGCATCAGAGGCCCAGCAATTTCATCTTTCACCTCCCGAAGCAGCCTGGGATAAATACCATCAGGCTCCGGAGCTTTATCAGTTTTTATGCTACCTAAAAACCTGAGCACTTCCTCCCTCGTAATGGATATTTCCTTCCACTGATCTACAGCTCCCTCCAAGACACTACACGACACCAAACCCCTCTCCTTCGTGAATACTGACGCAAAGTATTCATTCAGGATCTCCCCCATTCCCTCAGACTCGATACATAACTCCCCTCCTTTGTCCTGAAGAGGACCAATTTTCCCTCTAACCACCCTCTTGTTCCTAATATGAGTAAAATGCCTTTGGATTATCCTTAATCCTATCTGCCAAAGCCATTTCATGCCCTCTTTTCGCCCTTCTAACTCCCCTTTTTAGCTCCCTCCTGCTCTCTCTATATTCCTCCAGCACACTCTCCGTTCCCAGTTGTTTCGACTTAACATACGCCTCTCTCTTCTTCCTGACCAAGTCTTCGATACCCGCTGTAATCCACGGCTCTCTAATCCTGCCTTTCCCATCCTTCCTCTTTACCGGCACATGCTTTTCCTGCAACATTATCAGTTTGTCCTTGAAAGCCTCCCACTTACCAACCGTGGACTTGCCAGCTAACAACCCCTCCCAATCAGTGTCCTTCAGCTCCCTCCTAATCCGGCTATAGCTCGCCTTCCCCCAGTTCAGCACCCTCCCCTTCGGACAGCACTCATCCCTTTCCATTTTTATCCTAAAGTAGACAGACTTCTTGTCACCGTAAGCCACATGTTCGCCTACTGCAACCTCAACCACCTGCCCTGGCTCATTACCCAACACTAAATCCAGTATAGCTCCCTCCCTAGTCAGGCTAGTTACATACTGCTCCAAGGACCCTTCCAACACACATTTTACAAACTCCTCTCCCTCCGTACCCCCAGCTCTAGGCACCTTCCAATCCACTCCAGGAAGATTAAAGTCACCCACTACAACCACCTTATTCTTTCTGCACCTATCTAAAATGCCTCTGCAAATACCTTCCTCCACTGACCTCAGGCTGTTGGGTGGCCTATAGTATACCCCTAGCATCGTAATCTCTCCCTTTTTATTCCTCAACTCCACCCACGGCAACTCAATCCCTAACTCCTCCATATTGTCCTCCCTCTGCACTACTGTGATGTGCTCCTTTACTAACAGCGCCACCCCACCACCTCTCTTCAACCCTCCTCTGTCACACCTAAAACACTTATACCCAGGAACATTCAGCTGCCAGTCCTGCCCTTCCTTTAACCACGTCTCCGTTACAGCCACCACATCTAAATTCCTCACAAACACCAAGGCCCTAAGCTCATCCGTCTTACCCGTCACACTCCTCGCATTTCCTACTGGCTTTAGAAACTGTTCATCAGTAAATTCATAAATTAATTTTATTTTTGTAATGACTTCAAATGAGACACAGGAGAATGGGTTCTGGGAGTATGAGCTCCCTGATTGAGGTCAACAATCGCCTGCCCAATCAATCTCATCTATACATAAAAATGGGAGTATCAACTCTACTGACTGTACCAGAAGCACTCTGAGTGAATAGAGTTTGTAAATAAAGGGAATTTAGTGAAGGGATAATAGCCTTTGAGGAATTATTTCAGCTTTTACATAAGAACATAAGAACATAAGAAATAGGAGCAGGAGTAGGCCATTTAGCTCCTCGAGCCTGCCCCGCCATTCAATAAGATCATGGCTGATCTGTCGTGGCTCAGTTCCACATTCCCGCCCTCTCCCCATAACCCTTAATCCCCTCTCTTATCAAAAACCCATCAACCCGCGTCTTAAAAATATATTTCTGCTTATTCAATTTTGTCCATTGAATTCTGACATTTTAAACACTGATGTATGAATCAAGTGCCTGGTGAACTTCATTTTTAAAGCTTGAAATCACATCGACTTGCTATTGCATCATCAACAATGACGCTCCAATTATATAAAGTAAATGTCTGTGTAGAGTTTGAACGTTCTCCCCATATCTGCATGGGTTTCTTCGCTCTGGTTTCCTCCCACATTCTGAAAGACATGCTGGTTAGATACATTGACCCAAACAGGCGCTGGATTGTGGTGACGAGGGAAACATTAACCTCATTGCAGTGTTAATAATATAAGCCTGACTTGCGGCTAATAAATAAAAAAAAGTAATGTCCGTGTGAACATTGCACATTTCCCCGTGTTTGCACGAATTCTACCCGGGTGCTCTGGTTTCTCCCACTTCCCAAGATGTGCAACTAAGGTAGATTATCTATGGTAAATACGCAGGGTGATGGGGATAGGGTTGGGGAGATGGTCTGTCAGAGAGTTGTTCAGACTTGATGGGCTGAATGGTTTCCTTCTTCACTGTAGCAATTCTATGATGAGCGTATTGAACCCACCTTTTTGTTCCAGGGTTTGTGCTATTTGTTATTCTCTTTGAAATTTGGCACTCTTACACCTGTTTTGATGAGTGCAAGAAGTAAAGCTTTGACAACTAATGCGTTCCTGAAATTCTTTGATGTCTTGAAGTCCTCTTTTTCCAATCATCCCAATGTTTAGCCCATTGCAAACCTTCAGTGCTTTTTGAATGGTTCTGGGAATAGCAGTGTAAAATTCATGCTTACCCCAAGCTCTGGATTTCCATTTGCATAATTAATTTGGCTTGTGGATTGTGATCAGTGTTCATTGCTTGTAACCTTTAACTCTGTCTCAGCTTGGATCTGTTGCACTTTGCTCCAAGTTCTCAGGTTAGTCTTCAATCCATTCCTTTCATCCTTCTTTCAAAGATCTGTCGGCTTGTCACGTCTGGAATTTTTTGGGCATAAATCATCCAGCTCCAGCTGCTGTTAGAATCGTCATGGGTGGGGTGGATAATTTGATGGATGAGCAAAAAGTCCATTAACCATGGGTAGGAATTTCAGGAGCTTGGGCAGATGGGGCCAGAACCAATCACTCTGAGTGATTTTCTGGCTCTTTTGAATCACTATCACCTGTTACATCTTGTGTTTAGTTTTGAGGTGTGATTCTCCTGAGTTAGTCTCATTTCCTCAAGTTTGTTTAAGCCTTATGTACATATCTATGTATGTCTTTGAACTCTGCATGAGATTATACTTCTGTTTCCCTCCAGACCTCTGTCAGTATGTACTGTGTCATAACACCACAATTACATCAGGATCCTGTACTCCTGGCATTAATATTTTACTCGACAGGAATGAGTTATTCAACATGTAATGACTGACTTTCTATTCAGTAAGGTATACGTGCTTTCTCTCTTTCTGTCCTCCAGTGCTGTGGTTGTTTTCAGCAATCAAACGTATGTCATTGAACATCTAGAAGGGGATAAAATTGGCCACCACTTGTTATACAGACCTGAAGATCTCAATTCAGAACTGATTAGCTGTGCCATCCCTGAGTCCAACCAGATTACTCACATTCAGTATTCAATGAGGGTAAGTAATGAGCACAGCCACTAGCTGACTAAAAGCAACAAATGATCAATACATAGAAACTGTAACCCACAACTTCATCACTCAGTCCAACCAGCCTATTTTGGGACTTATCCTCCATTTGAGCAAAATGTTTAAATCACATTTACCCGCCTTGCTCCCATTTCCATTTCTCTAATCTATCTTTCTGATCTATACTTGATGTTAACATAGCTTCTGCTTCAACCACCAACTCTGCAAGTAAATCCCAATGTCTCACAATGCTCTGTGTGAAGAAAGTTCTTCTGTTTTAAACCTGACTATAGCTGAAGCTTTTGAAGGTGCTGAAGCTTTTCTTTTTGCACCTATCAGGGCAAATTAACAATACCCAATTTCAAAAGAAGCAACAAATAGAGCAAAGCCATTGTTTAAATTTTAAAAAAGGCATATTGACTCTGGTCACAGAAAAGAAATTTGTCCAGGCATTGCACCTTTTCATTGAAGACAAAATTTGGGAACATTGGAAACCCACGCAGACACAAGGAGAATGTGCAAACTCCATGCAGATAGTCACCCGAGATCGGAATTGACCTTCTTTACTCCCTCTTTAAAATATTCACATTCTTCCTGCAGTGTGGCACCCAAGATTGGATAGAGGCTGAATAGTATTTTATAATGGTTCATCACAATTTCCATGATTTTCAGCTCTATTTTTCCATTTACAAAACCAAAGACAGGTCTTTCTAAACTTGCCCTGTCAACTTCAATTGTTTGTGCATTATTTATCTACTAAAATGTATCATTACATCATTACCTTAGAACATAGAACATTACAGCGCCGTACAGGCTCTTTGGCCCTTGATGTTGCACCAATCTATGAAAACTAATCTAAAGCCCATCTAACCTACACTGTTCCAATATCATCCAATTAACGGACACTTCATCTTCAAATTTTCTGCTAATGCCACTAGCCTGTTTGTATATTCTCTTGTCCTCCATAACTACCTTCCTTCTGATTAGCATCATCTGTAACTTTTGGGATTTTGTCCTTTACGTCCAAGTCAAGGTAATTAATTTTTCTTTTTCAGGAGTAATTGCAATGTTTAAGTACTTATGCCAGTTACTGTAACCATAAGCAATAGTTTTTGCAATTGGATTTCCTTGTTAACTGATGGATGAATGGAATGATTAAGAGTAAAGTCCCAATCTTTTCCAAACTGGCTGCTTCATTAGAAGAGTGCCTGGATGTGTCATAAATCTTGCTGGTGTCCACCTTCAGATCCACTGCCCCCTTGCTAGGATCAAATGTGTCTTCCATCATTTTAGACTTCATGTACTTAGAGGGATGATATCTCCAATCTCCAGAAAAGGCTGATGATCCCCTTTGGACTTGGTGTGTTGGACACTAGGGGGGTGCGCAAAGAGGTAAGTTCTGTGCTCAGATGCCCCCTGTTGCTGCCAGGCTTCAAGGATCCTGGGTGTTTCGGTGTTTAGTGGGGCTTGGGCTGGGGGCAAGAGGTTAACCATCGCTCTCTTTCCTCCACCCCCTTCTCCCCCCTCACCTCCCAGCTCCTGGGTGTGTCATGGCTGGACCCTCATAGCCCTGGGAAAAATAGTCAATTGCTTACCTTCACACTCCAGCCACAAATTGATCTTCCTCTCAGCTTTCTCCAATGAACAATGAGAGTGACTTGCAGGTGAGTGGCTTTTATATATTGAAAAAGACCCTTCCCAGGTCACCCCACGGCCCACTCCTACTTTTCTGTTAAAGTAACTTGTAAAAGTAAACTCGCCATAGTTGCCTCATACTTGATCTCGACTCGTTTTCTGTTATGTCAAAAGTTACTTCTGCAGTGTCACCGCACTAGTGAGTGTCGTTAGAGGACCCTGAATCATAGAAACCTTACAGTGCAGAAAGAGGCCATTTGCCCCAACCACAATCCCACCCAGGCCCTCCCCTCATATCCCTACATATTCACCCGCTAATCCCTCTAACCAATGCATCTCAGGACTCTAAGGGGCAATTTTTAGCATGGCCAATCAACCTAACCTGTACATCTTTGGACTGTGGGAGGAAACCGGAGGAAACCCACACAGACACGAGGAGAATGTGCAAACTCCACACAGACAGTGACCTGAGCTGGGAATCGAAACCAGGTCCCTGGAGCTATGAAGCAGCAGTGCTAACCACTGTGCTACCGTGTCACCTCAGAAGTATGTTCCTCAGTCAGCCTACCTGCTGTATGCCAGGGTAACCAGGCCCGGACCCATTTCATACTCCTTTAATCAGCGTTGGTTCTTTCCCAGATTGTTTTTTCAAATCTTGGTTCTCAGCTTTAAGGGTTTTGTTTTCGGTCTTAAGTCCCATATTTTTTACTTCTAACCTTCCTAACTCCTGCTTTTTATATTCCAACTGCTCATGTACTGCTTTCAGTTGGTTCTTTGCATTGGTCAGATTGCAGTCGTGTTGAGAGTTCTTTATGATTCATTCCGTTGTCGGATCCGGCCCATCTTATGCATTCCTTATCCTTCATATGGGTCATCTTTCCCCAGACCCTCTTTATCTCATCCAAAGACAAGTTCTGTTCAATCTCAGTCCGGGTTTTGGGAAGTCAGATTGCCATTCTGTTTCATCCTCTGAAATATTAGCTGGAGCCTGCCTGCTTTTCACTCTGGTTGGTAACTGATTCTATGGAGGAGTTTTGGTCTGACTTTCTTGCTTGGTGATGGTCATTACTGGGTTAATGGGCCTCGTGCCATAGGCTGTTCTAGACATTGCCAAAATGAAATATCTCTGAGTGGGGCCTTGAGCCTTAGTGCCAGTGAGTCAGTTCATTAATTGCGTAAAGCGAAGAACAAGACTTAGACAATCGACTGAGGACTTATAATGAAGAGGAGGCCTTATCTCCAGGGTCACAATGTAGGTTTGATGCCCTGGATTCAGTCCAATAGGCCTTCAATGACCCAGTTTGTTTACCAGAAACTGTTGGGTACATTCATTCATTTGAATAGACGAGGGCAACACTGATACAAATACGAATTTTTAATTCTTTTCGTTGAACAAAACTTAAAATTAACATGATAAACGCCAAAAGATTAAACTAACTTGGAAACTGGCTTTTACTGCCAATCTCTGGACTGTACACTAAACCAAGCTTGAAACAAACTGAAAACACACACTAAAATCCAAACTATATTTCAACTGTTATCTCATTATTGGAAATGGCTATAGGAATAGTGCCAGATGACTGGAGGATAGCAAATATTGTCCCCTTGTTCAAGAAGATGAGTAGAGACGACTCTGGTAATTATAACCAGTAAGAAGTCTCACAACACCAGGTTAAAGTCCAACAGGTTTATTTGGTAGCAAACACCTCTAGCTTTTGGGGCTTTGCCCTTTTGTCAGCTGAGTGGGGAGTTCTGATCACAAACATGGCCATTCGGCCTCTGATCTTTGGGTAAACGTTCTCCAAGGCGGCCTTCACAACATACAACAGCGCAGAGTTGCTGAGCAGAGACTGATAGCCAAGTTCCGCACACATGAGGATGGCCTCAAACACATCATGTTTGACGAATTTATTAGTTTTCTATGAGGATGTGACTAGTGCGGTAGACAGAGGGGAACCGGTGGATGTGGTGTTTCTAGATTTCCAAAAGACGTTTGATAAGGTGCCTCAGAAAAGGTTGCTACAGAAGGTTAGGGTGCATGGAGTTGGGGGTAAGGTGTTAGCGTGGATAGAGGATTGGTTGTCTAATAGGAGGCAGAGAGTTGGTATCAGTGGTTGCTATTCTGATTGGCAGTTGGTGACTAGTGGAGTGCCGCAGGGATCGATGCTGGGGCCTCAGCTATTTACCATTTATATAGATGATCTGGAGGAGGGGGCTGAGTGTAGGGTGACGAAATTTGCTGATGACACAAAGATGAGTGGAAAAGCAAATTGCGTGGAGGGTGTGGAAAGTCTGCAGAGAGATCTGGATAGGCTGAGTGAGTGGGTGAGGACCTGGCAGATGGAGTATAATGTTAGCAAGTGTGAGGTTATCCACTTTGGAAGAAATAATAGTAGGAGGGATTATTATTTAAAGGGCGAAAAGCTGCAGCATGCTACGGTGCAGAGGGACCTGGGGGTCCTTGTGCACGAGTCGCAAAAACCAAGTCTGCAGGTGCAGCAGGTGATCAAGAAGGCGAAGGGGATGCTGGCCTTTATAGCGAGGGGGATAGAATATAAAAGTAGGGAGGTCTTGCTGCAACTGTACAGGGTACTGGTGAGGCCGCAGCTGGAGTACTGTGTGCAGTTTTAATCGCCGCACTTGCGCAAGGATATATTGGCCTTGGAGGGAGTGCAGAGGAGGTTCACTAGGCTGATACCGGAGATGAGGGGGTTGGACTATGAAGAGAGACTAAATAGACTGGGTCTGTACTCGTTGGAGTTTAGAAGGATGAGGGGGGATCTTATAGAGACATATAAGATAATGAAAGGGATGGATAGGGTAGAGGTAGAGAGATTCTTCCCGCTTAGAAAGGATAGCAGAACTAGAGGACACAGCCTCAAGATAAGTAGGGGGGCAGTTCAGATCAGAGTTGAGGAGGAACTTCTTCACTGAAAGGGTGGTGAATCTCTGGAATTCTCTGCCCATTGAAGTGGTGGAGGCTGCCTCGTTAAATATATTTAAGTCACGGGTAGATAGATTTTTGATAGTCAAGGGAATTAAGGGTTATGGGGAGAAAGTGGGAAAGTGGAACTGATCCACTTCAGATCAGCCATGATCTTACTGAATGGTGGGGCAGGCTCGAAGGGCTAGATGGCCTACTCCTGCTCCTATTTCTTATGTTCTTATGGCCTCAACCGGGATCTTGGGTTCATGTCACACTATCTGTAACCCCCATGACTTGTCTGGGCTTGCAACATCTCACTTACTGTCCTGTCTGGAGACACATCTCTTTAACCTGTGCTTAATGCTATCTCCACTCACATTGTCTGCACCTTTAAGACTGATTAGCTGTAGAGACTCACATTCGAATCAGTAGTCTGTAAACTGAATGTGTGCCATTATATGCCCTGTCTGTGATCAGAACTCCCCACTCACCTGACGAAAGGACAAAGCCCCGAAAGCTAGTGGCGTTTGCTACCAAATAAATCTGTTGGACTTTAACCTAGTGTTGTGAGACTTCTTACTGTGTTTACCCCATTCCAAAGCCGGCATCTCCACATCAATTATGAACCAGTGAGCCTTACTTCTGTTGCGGGCGAGTGGTCATATGCATAGATCTCTGAAAGTTGGCACCCAGGTTGATAGGGTTGTTAAGAAGGTGTACGGTGTGTTAGCTTTTATTGGTAGAGGGACTGAATTTCGGAGCCGTGAGGTCATGTTACAACTGTACAAAACTCTGGTGCGAATGCACTTGGAGTATTGTGTACAGTTCTGGTCGCCGCATTATAAGAAAGATGTGGAGGCATTGGAAAGGGTGCAGAGGAGGTTTACCAGGATGTTGCCTGGTATGGTGGGAAGGTCTTATGAGGAAAGGCTGAGGGACTTGAGGCTGGTTTCGTTAGAGAGAAGAAGGTTACGAGGTGGTCTGATTGAGGCATACAAGATGATCAGAGAGTTAGATAGGGTGGACAGTGAGAGCCTTTTTCTTCGGACGGTGATCGCTAACACGAGGGAACATAGCTTTAAATTGAGGGGTGGTAATTATAGGACGGATGTCAGAGGTAGGTTCTTTACTCAGAGGGTAGTAAAGGCGTGGAATGCCCTGTCTGCAGCAGTAGTGGACTCGCCAACTTTAAGAACATTTAAATGGTCAGTGGATAGGCATATGGATGATATTGGAATAGTTTAGGTTAAATGGACTTTAGATTTGTTTTCACAGGTAGGCGCAACATCGAATGGCGAAGGGTCTGTACTGCGCTGTATTGTTCTATGTTCTATGTTTTCGCAGGCTGTCTCCGACTTAGAAAAACCATTCTTGCAGCTGCAGTTATGCTTTTCTTTGCCTGAATTGTGAACCCTTCAGGAATGCAGTCATTTTTTAGCCTTTTGATTCTACATGTAGTCAAGTTAGCAGAGTTCACTGCATTGGCAGAAATATCTTAAAATGTAGTCTTTGCGTAGACTGAAACAAATAGGGCTAAGCAGTCATTGGATCTCTCAGCCATTCGAATGTTCAAATCCTGGAAACAACTAACATTATCAACCTGAGGGTGATCCTTCTGCAAAGTCAACTATGTTGGATGGGTCTCATTGCCTGATAGATGCCAGCCATCTGCCCATGATGGTATTGTATGGAGAGCTGACCAGTGGAAAATAGAACAGCAGGATTCCACACAAGCTTTTTAAGGTCTTCCTGAAGAAGTTGCTTTCTGTGTGCCACATTGACCATCAGCAGTAGGAAACACAAGCCATACATCTGGACATGCCACATAGGAAGTGTTGTGGTCACTTCTTTAAATTGAGTGAAAAACCAGAATGGAAGAGCAGAGGAGAATGAAAGATCAAATTTTCCTTAGCAGTGACGACACCGTCAATCGCACCCGTTTTAGGGTCACTCGTTGGCCTACAATCATTGACTACAAACCTTCCAAAATCTGCATCTGTGACAAAATGCTGAGAGATTCTTCTCTAGAAGAATAATTCATTTTTTTCTAAATTCATCAACACCTGAGCAAATTAAAGGCATGCAATTAATCTTCTTTTATGTATATTTAATCTATGAATTTTCATTATCCAGTTCCTGAATGTTTATGGTTGCACTGCCTTCGAATAAGGTTCCAAGAACACTTTGCAGCTGTCTTGTGACTGACCGGAGACAAACGTGGCAAAGTCACTCACCATTTTCTTTTTGGTTGCGACATCACCCATCTCCATACACCAACTTTCTTTTTTCAATTGATCATGGTTTTATAAAAGGGAAACCAAGTTTAACCAATTTATTGCAGGTTTTTGAATGACGTGTTGTGCATAAAATGGAAGTTGTGGATGTACTGTTCTTAGATTTGCAGAAGACATTGAATAAGGCCTTTGATGCAGTGCCTTCTTGTGGAAAATAAATGTTCATGAATTGTTGGCATGGATTGGCTAGCTGACAGAAAACACAGTTAGCACAAATGGATCTTTTTCTAGTTTGCAGGATGCAATAAGTGATGTGACATAGGGATCAGTGGCAGAGCTTCAACTTTTTACAAATTTTATGAATGACTTGGATGAAAGGACTAAAGGAAGCGTTGCTAAATTTGCTGGAAATATAAAAAGACAAAGAATCCTGCAATGCGGAAGGAGGCCTTTCAGCCCATCCAGTCTGCGCCAACCACAATCCCATCCAGGCCATATTCCCATAACCCCATGCTTTTGCCCTAGCTCGTCCCCCTGACATAAGTACATAAGAAATAGGAGCAGGAGTAGGCCATCCAGCCCTTCGAGCCTGCCCCGCCATTCAATAAGATCATGGCTGATCTGTCGCTGCTCAGTTCCACATTCCCGCCCTCTCCCCATAACCCTTAATCCCCTCTCTTATCAAAAACCCATCAACCCGCGTCTTAAAAATATTTAGCGAGGCAGCCTCCACCACTTCAACAGGCAGAGAATTCCAGAGATTCACCACCCTTTGAGTGAAGAAGTTCCTCCTCAACTCCGTTCTAAACCGCCCCCCCTTTATCTTGAGGCTGTGCCCCCTAGTCCTACTATCCTTCCTGAGTGGGAAGAGTCTCTCCACCTCTATCCTATCCATCCCATTCATCATCTTATACGTCTCAATGAGATCTCCCCTCATTCTTCTAAACTCTAACGAGTACAAGCCTAGTTTATTCAGCCTCTCCTCATAGCTCAACCCCCTCAACTCCGGTATTTAGCATGGCCAGTCCATCTAACCCACACATCTTTGGGCTATGGGAGGAAACCGGAGCACCCGGAAGAAACCCACACAGACACAGGAAAAATGTGCAAATTCCACACAGACAGTGACCCAAGCCGAGAGTTGAACCGGGGTTCCTGGCACTGTGAGACAGCTGTGCAAACCACAGTGTCACCATGCCACCCAAAAGAGAAAGTAAGTTGTGAAGGAGAGGTAAGAAGGCCAGGAAAGATACATGCGTAAATCAAACCTATATTACTTGGAGTGCAGAAGAATGAGAGATGATCTCATTGATGTATGTAAAATTCTGAAAGGATTTGAAATATTCTTTCCCCTGCCTATGGTTGCACAGCCTTAGAATAAGGGTTGACCAATTAGAACAGAGAAATTTCTTCATTGCGATTTGTGAATCTTTGCAAATTTTCGACGCTGAAAGTTGTTAATGCACCGCAAATTCAATGCTGAAACAGATAGCATTTGTCCTTTTATTGAATTGGGGAGATAGGGAGAGGATGGGAAAGTGAGGTTGAGGCAAAAGATCTACCGTGATCATATTAGAACATAGAAACATAGAAAAACTACAGCACAGACAGGCCCTTCGGTCCACAAGTTGCACCAAACATGTCCCTACCTACTGGGCTTACCTGTAACCCTCTATCTCACTAAGTCCCATGTACTTATCCAAAAGTCTTTTAAAAGACCCTATCGAATCAGTCTCCACCACCACCGACAGCAGCCAATTCCACTCACTCACCACCCTCTGAGTGAAAAACTTATCCCTGACATCTCCTCTGTACCTACTCCCCAGCACCTTAAACCTGTGTCCTCTTGTAGCGACCATTTCAGCTCTGGGAAAAAGCCTCTGAGAATCCACTCGATCAATACCTCTCAACATCTTATAAACCTCTATCAGGTCACCTCTTATCCTCCGTCTCTCGAAGGAGAAAAGACCGAGCTCCCTCAACCTATCCTCATAAGGCATGCCACTCAATCCAGGCAACATCCTTGTAAATCTCCTCTGCACCCTTTCAATAGCTTCCACATCCTTCCTGTAATGAGGTGACCAGAACTGGGCACAGTACTCCAAGTGGGGTCTGACCAGGGTCTTATAAAGTTGCAGCATTATCTCCTGACTACTAAACTCAATTCCTCGATTCATGAAGGCCAGTACACCATACACCTTCTTAACCACATCCTCCACCTGCAAAGCTGATTTGAGCATCCTATGAACCCAGACCCCAAGATCCTTCTAATCTTCCACATTGCTAAGAGTCTTACCCTTAACATTAGTTTCTGTCATCCCATTTGACCTGCCAGAATGAATCACCACACACTTATCTGGGTTGAAGTCCATCTGCCACTTCTCCACCCAGTCTTACATCCTATCTATGACTCGTTGCAACTTCTGACATCCCTCCAAACTATCCACAACTCCTCCAACCTTCATGTCATTGGCAAACTTACCAACCCATCCCTGCACTTCCTCATCCAGATCATTTATAAAAATCACAAAGAGCAAGGGTCCCAGAACAGATCCCTGGGGCACTCCACTGGTGACTGACCTCCATGCAGAAAAAGACCCATCTACAACCACTCTTTGCCTTCTGTGGGCAAGCCAGTTCTGAATCCACAGAGCAATGTCCCCTTGGATCCCATGCCCCCTCACTTTCTCAATAAGCCTTGCATGGGGGACCTTATTGAACTCCTTGCTGAAATCCATATAAACCACATCTACTGCTCTCCCTTCGTCAATGAGTTTAGTCACATTTTCAAAAAACTTAACCAGGCTCGTCAGGCACGATCTGCCTTTGACAAAGCCGTGCTGACTATTTTTGATCATACTATATCTCTCCAAATGTTCATAAATCCTGTCTCACAGGATCTTCTCCATCAACTTACCAACCACTGAGGTTAGACTCACCGGTCGATAATTCCCTGGCCTATCTCTTCTCCCTTTCTTGAATAGAGGAACCACATCCGCAACCCTCCAGAACCTCTCCCATCTCCATCGATGACACAAAGATCATCGCCAGAGGCTCTGCAATCTCTTCCCTCGCCTCCCACAGTAACCTGGGGTACATCCCATCCGGTCCCGGCGACTTATCTAACTTGATGCTTTTCAAAATTTCCACCACATTCTGTTTCTTGATGTCAACACAATCAAGCTTTTCAGTCCGCTGCAAGCCTGCACTACAAACACCAAGATCCTTTTCCACTGTGAATACTGAAGTAAAGTATTCATGGGGTACCGCTGCTATTTCTACCGGTTCTGTACAAACTTTCCCACCGTCACATTTTATAGGTCCTATTCCTTCACAAATCATCCTTTTGCTCTTCACATATTTGTAGAATGCCTTGGGATTCCCCTTAATCTTACCCGCCAAGGCCTTCTCATGACCCCTTCTGGCTCTCCTAATTTTCTTCTTAAGTTCCTCCCTACAAGTCGTACACTCCTCTAGATCCCTAACAATACCTAGTTCCCTGAACCTTTTGTACGCTTCTTGACGAAATTCATTACAGCTTTTGTGCACCACGGTTCCTGTAACCTACCAAAACTTCCCTGTTTCATTGGAACGTTGTCGTGCAGAACTCCAGACAAATATTCCTTGAAAATCTGCCACATTACTTCTGGACATTTCCCTGAGAAAACCTCCTTCCAATTTATGCTTCTAATTTCCTGTCTGATGGCTTCATAATTCCCCTTACTCCAGATTAGGAGTAAGCTTGTCTGATCCTATCTCTCTCCAATGTTAATGTAAGGGAGATAGAGTTATGAGCACGATCCCCAAAATGCTCTCCCACTGAGAGATCTGACACCTGTCCAGGTTTATTACCCAATAACAAATCAAGTACAGCCTCTCTTGTAGGCTTATCCACGTAATGTGTCAGGAAACCCTCCTGAACACACCTAACAAACTCCTCCCCACCTAAACCCCTTACCCTAGGGATATTCCAGTCGATATTTGGGAAATTAAAGTCTCCCATCACAACAACTCTGTTATTAATACATCTGTCCAGGATCTGTTCCCCTCTCTGTTCCTCAACATCCCTGTTATTATTGGGCAGGCTATAGAAAACACCCAGTAAAGTTATTGACCCCTTCCTGTTCCAAACCTCCATCCACAGAGACTCCTTAGACAATCCCTCCATGGCGTCCACCTCTTCTACAGCTGTGACACTACCTCTGATCAACAGCGCCACTCCTCCACCTCTTTTGCCTCCCTCCCTGTCCATCCTGAAACATCTGAAACCCGGCACTTGAAGTATCCAGTCCTGTCCCTGAGATGCCCAAGTCTCTGTAATGGCCCCCACATCACATTTTCAAGTAGCGATCCACGCTCTAAGCTCATCCAATTTGTTCACTACACTCCTTGCGTTAATACGTAAGCGTGAAAGTGTAAAATATTAAATGGCAGAGCAAGTTCTAGGGTCTATCTAGTCTACAATAATTCCTAATTCGAAGGTTCTTTCTGAAAAACAGTTTGAGCGACTTTATCATCTTTTTTAATTCAGATGACGATCTACCCAAGTAATTTTATTCACTCAGTATATTCACCATGCATTTCTGAGAGGTACTGGTTATGGCCTCCAGTTAGTGTTATTAACTAATGTTTTGTGGTCTAGAGAGGGAAATTGTTATCAGAGACGCATGATCCATATAATTATATGCTCATGCATGTGACTAGTAAGAACTCTTTCATATCTCTGTAATTCAACAACCTACAGACATCATAGAGCCATAGAACAACAGAACCGTAGAACCATAGAAAATTACAGCTCAGAAACAGGCCTTTTGGCCCTTCTTGTCTGTGCCGAACCATTTTTTGTCTAGTCCCACTGACCTGCACTTGGACCATATCCCTCCACACCCCTCTCATCCATGAACCCATCCAAGCTTTTCTTAACTGTTAAAAGTGACCTCGCATTTACCACTTTATCCGGCAGCTCATTCCACACTCCCACCACTCTCTGCATGAAGAATGCCCCCCCAATATTCCCTTTAAACTTTTCTCCTTTCACCCTTAACCCATGCCCTCTGTTTTTGATCTCCTCCAGCCTCAGTGGAAAAAGCCTGCTTGCATTCACTCTATCTATACCCATCAAAATCTTATACACCTCTATCAAATCTCCCCTCATTCTTCTACGCTCCAGGGAATAAAGTCCTAACCTATTCAATCTCTCTCTGTAACTCAGCTTCTCAAATCCCGGGAACATCCTCGTGAACCTTCTCTGCACTCTTTCAATCTTATTTATATCCTTCCTGTAACTAGGTGACCAAAACTGTACACAATAGTCTAAATTCAGCCTCACCAATGCCTTATATAACCTTACCATAACACTCCAACTTTTATACTCGATCCTCCGATTTATAAAGGTCAATGTACCAAAAGCACTCTTCACAACCCTATTCACCTGTGACGTCATTTTTAGGGAATTCTGTACCTGTATTCCCAGATCCCTCTGTTCAACTGCACTCTCCAGAGTCCTACCATTTAGCCTGTACGTTCTACTTTGGTTTGTCCTTCCAAAGTGCAGTACCTCACACTTGTCTGTGTTAAATTCCATTTGCCATTTTTCTTTCATCAGAGGAGAGAAGAATATTGGGGTAACAAGAGGGAGGAACTGAGTGAAAATGAGAGAAAAGAGGTACAGGAGGGTTGTGGAAAATAGAAACAGGTACTAAAAAAGGGAAGAGAGACTGTGTGGGAGGAAGGAAGTGGGGGTAGGAGAGACACAGAAGAGTGGGGAATAACATCATAAAAATACGTGTTATTTGCCGAATTGGAATCTATTGAAATAGTGACACAGGATGGGACAAAATACTCATGTATAAAATAAAAAGTTAGGTACAGGAGGCCTGCCCAGACAAGGCTACCTGTGTGATTCCACCACAAATTAATTGAGTTTTTCCCCTTTTACAGATAAAAAGGAGTTTGCTGACAGAAATGAAGTATATGGAGACAGTGTTTGTGGCAGACAGATCTATGGTGGGTATCTGTTCTGAAGATGTATGATGTGGGTGGCTGAAAGCCAGCATCAGGGCCCACAGAATAAGGGGCCAGGCTGAAAATAGAGACATCAGGGCCCACAGAATAAGGGGCCAGGCTGAAAATAGAGACATCAGGGCCCACAGTACAGAATAAAGAGAAGACTGGGAATGGAGGAAGGAAAATAAGAGCCTCAGTTACACTGATGTCAGCCTTCAGTTTGCCAAGACTGATTAGTGTGGGTGGGGCAAATCAGGGAATCGAGACATTCCACAATTTCTGTTAAAAAACAAAAAACACAAGAGAAACAGCAAGTTTGGGAGCATCTGTGGAGAGAGAAACAGAATTAATGTTTCGAGTCCACATGATCCTACCACAGAATTGAAGAGGGATAGAAATAACATGAATTATATGGTGGGGAGGATAGAATGGAAGGTCAGGGACAGACTCTGGAGAAGATCGGAACCGAGGAGAGATTAACAAAGATATCATAGATATAAGACAAAGGGAGCACTAAGGATTGAAGAAATGCTCATCATGGCATAAGGTTCATGCTGCTCCAAAACTGTTGTAAATCTTGTCGACACGATGTCATGTCAGTGAGGGGCGATCTGAATGTGTGGAGCTGATACAATGAATGGGCTAATCATATTAAAATATCATTCTGTGGCAGGAACTCCATTACATCACTGGTGCTGACGGTCACGCTGGCACAAATCTTATTTTTGGCCTCCTATGAGATTTTGCATCCATTTATATCCATGGCAAACAGTGATCCAAAATTCTGGCTATTGGATTTTGGAGTTTATTAATTAGTGTCGCAAGTAGGCTTACATTAGCAATGCAATGATGTTACTGTGAAAATTCCCTACTCTCCACACTCCAGTGCCTATTTGGGTACACTGAGGGGGAATTTAGCACAGCCAATCTACCTAACCAGCAGGTCTTTCAGACTGTTGGAGCCATGATAAGTCACGGGTAGATAGGTTTCTGATAAACAGGGGAATTAAGGGTTATGGGGAGAACTGAGCCACTTCAGATCAGCCATGATCTTATTGAATGGCGGGGCAGGCTCGAAGGGCTAGATGGCCGACTCCTGCTCCTATTTCTTAGGTTCTTATGATGTGACATTGCCAGCATTGGACTGAGGTGCACACACCTGATGAAGGTGCAACGCTCTGAAAACTCATGCTACCAAATAAACCTGTTGGACTTTAACCTGATATTGTGAGACTACTTACTGGACTGTGGGAGGAAATTAACTGAAGGGGAACCAAAGAATAGGGTCAGGAAGACTCAGAGAAAGAGCAGACAGGGCAGGATTGCTGATCAAAGAGGGTCTACTGGACTGAAATGCATTTGTTTCAATGTGCAAAGTGTAACAGGTAAGGCAGGTGAACTTAGAGCTTGGATTAGTACTAGGAACTATGATGTTGTTGCTATTACAGAGACTTCATTACGGGAAGGACAGGATTGGCAGCTGAGCATTCCAGGATAAAGATGTTTCAGACAGGATAGAGGGGGATGTAAAAGGGGTGGGGGAGTTGCACGTTTAGTTAAGGACAATATCACAGCTGTACTCCAGGAGGATAGTTTGGAGGGCTCATACAGTGAGGCAATATGGATAGAGCTCAGGATAGGAAGGGTGTGGTCACAATGTTGGGAGTTTATTAAAGGCTGCCTAACAGCCAGAAGGAGATAGAGGAACAGATATGTAGGCAGATTTTGGCAAAGTGTAAAAGTAACAGGGCTGTTGTGGTGGAAGATTTTAACTGACTGGGACTCATTTACTCGGGGCATGGATGGGGCAGAGTTTGTCAGGAGCATCGAGGAGGGTTCTTGAAACAGTCTGTAGATAGTCCAACTAGGGAAAGGGCCATACTGGACCTGGTATTGGGGAATGAGCCTGGCCAAGTGGTTGATGTTAAGGAGCTAAATTGAGGGAAGGTTAATTACACAACAATAGGCAGGAACTGAAGAATGTAGATTGGGGGCAGATGTTTGAGGGCAAATCAACATCTGGCATGTGGGAGGCTTTCAAATGTAAGTTGATAGGGATTCAGGACCGGCACATTCCTGTAAGGATGAAGGATAAGGTTTGGGAACCTTGGATAATGAGAGGTATTGTGAGCCTCGTCAAAGACAAAAAGCAAGCATTTGTCAAGGCCAGGAGGCTAGGAACACACAAAGCAAGTGTGGAATAGAAGGAAAGTGGAAAGAAACTTAAGCAGGGAGTAAGGACGGCTAAAAGGGGTCATGAAAAATCATTGGCTAGCAGGATTAAGGAAAATCCTAAGGCTTTTTATACATATATAAAGAGCAAAAAGGTAGACAAGGAGAGAGTTGGCCCACTCAAGGCCAGGGGAGGGAATCTATACAAGGAGACAGAGAATGTGGGTGAGGTATTAAATTTATACTTTGCATCAGTATTCATAAAAGAGAACAATTTAGTGGATGATGAAACTGGGAAAGGGTGTGTAGATAGTTTGAGTCATGTTGAGATCAAAAAGGAGGAGGTATTGGGATTCTTGAGAAACATTAAGGTAGACAAGTCCCAGGGCCTGATGGGATATACCCCAGAATACTGAGAGAGGCAAGGCAGGAAATTGCTGGGGCCTTGAGAGAAATCTTTGTATCCTCACTGGCTACAGGGGAGATCCCAGAGGATTGGAGAATAGCCAATGTTGTTCCTTTGTTTAAGAAGAGTAGCAAGAACAATCCAGGTAATTACAGGCCTGTGAGCCTTACATCAGTGGTAGATAAATTATTGGAGAGGATTCTCCAATATGGGAATTACTTGGATATAAGTGGATGCATTAGTGAGAGGCAACATGGTTTTGTGAAGGGGAGGATGTGTCTCTAACTTGATTGAGTTTTTGGAGAAAGTGACAAAGGTCATTAATGAGGGTAGGACAGTGGATGTTGTCTACGTGGACTTCAGTAAGGCCTTTGACAAGGTCCCTCATGGCAGAAGGTGAAGTCACATGGGATCGAGGTGAGGTGATTGAGGTGAATTTGCGGATAGCGATGAGGACCATCAGAGGATTCAGCAGGATATAGATTGGTTGGAGACTTGGGTGAAAAGATGGCAGAAGGAGTTTAACCTGGATGTGAGGTAATGTTTTTTGGAAGGTCTAATATAGATAGGAAATAGATAGTAAGTGGCAGAACCCTAAAGAGTTTTGATCGGTAGAGGGATCTGGGTATACAGATGTATGCAGGTGAAGAAAGTAGTCAAGAAGGCATACGGCATGCTTGCCTTCATCAGCCGGGACATTGAGTTTAAAAATTGGCAAATCATTTTGCAGCTTTACAGAACCTTAGTTCAGCCACATTTATTGGATATAATGTTCAATTCTGGTTGCCACACTATCAGAAGGATGTGGAGGCTTTTGGAGAGGGTACAGAAAAGATTTACCAGGATGTTGCCTGGTATGGAGGGCATTAGCTATGAGGAGAGATTGGAGAAACTTGGTTTGTTCTCACTGGAGCAACAGAGGTTGAGGGGAGATCTGATAGAAGTGATAGAGGGGTGACAAGATTATGAGGGCCAGGGACAGAGTGGATAGTCAGAAGCGATTTCCCAGGGTGGAAGAATCAGTTACTAGGGGCCATAGGTTTAAGATGCAAGGAGTAAGGTTTAAAGGAGATGCACAAGGCAAGTTTTTTACACAGAAGCTGGTGGATGCCTCGGATTTGCTGCCTGGGGGAGATATAGGAAGCAGATACGATAGTGAGCTTTAAGGGGTGTCTGGACAAATACATGAATAGAATGGAATGGAGGGATATGGTCCCCAGAGGGATAGGGGGTTTTAGTTCAGTTAGTTTAGGCAGCATGGTCGGTGCAGGCTTGGAGGGCCAAAGGTCCTGTTCCTGTGCTGTAACTTTCTTTGTTCATTGAGTGAGGGAGGGTTTGTGGTCATGGTCAGAGGGGCATTGTGGTCAGGAGCTGGGGGAGGGGGGGGTTGTGGTCAGGAGCTGGGGGAGGGGGGGTTGTGG
This sequence comes from Carcharhinus amblyrhynchos, assembly GCF_965287045.1. Lineage (NCBI taxonomy): Eukaryota > Metazoa > Chordata > Chondrichthyes > Carcharhiniformes > Carcharhinidae > Carcharhinus > Carcharhinus amblyrhynchos. Next base: position 2,519,130 of record NC_137324.1, on the reverse strand, counting down.
TCAGGAGCTGGGGGAGGGGGGGTTGTGGTCAGGAGCTGGGGGAGGGGGGGGTTGTGGAGCTGGGGGAGGGGGGGTTGTGGTCAGGAGCTGGGGGAGGGGGGGGTTGTGGTCAGGAGCTGGGGGAGGGGGGGTTGTGGTCAGGAGCTGGGGGAGGGGGGGGTTGTGGTCAGGAGCTGGGGGAGGGGGGGTTGTGGTCAGGAGCTGGGGGAGGGGGGGTTGTGGAGCTGGGGGAGGGGGGTTGTGGAGCTGGGGGGGGGGGGTTGTGGAGCTGGGGGAGGGGGGGATTGTGGAGCTGGGGGAGGGGGGGTTGTGGAGCTGGGGGAGGGGGGGGTTGTGGAGCTGGGGGGGGGGGGTTGTGGAGCTGGGGGAGGGGGGGTTGTGGAGCTGGGGGAGGGGGGGTTGTGGTCAGGAGCTGGGGGAGGGGGGGGATTGTGGAGCTGGGGGAGGGGGGGTTGTGGTCAGGAGCTGGGGGAGGGGGGGGTTGTGGAGCTGGGGGAGGGGGGGTTGTGGAGCTGGGGGGGGGGGTTGTGGAGCTGGGGGAGGGGGGGGTTGTGGTCAGGAGCTGGGGGAGGGGGGGTTGTGGTCAGGAGCTGGGGGAGGGGGGGTTGTGGTCAGGAGCTGGGGGAGGGGGGGTTGTGGTCAGGAGCTGGGGGAGGGGGGGTTGTGGTCAGGAGCTGGGGGAGGGGGGGTTGTGGAGCTGGGGGAGGGGGGGGTTGTGGTCAGGAGCTGGGGGAGGGGGGGTTGTGGAGCTGGGGGAGGGGGGGGTTGTGGTCAGGAGCTGGGGGAGGGGGGGTTGTGGAGCTGGGGGAGGGGGGGGTTGTGGAGCTGGGGGAGGGGGGGGTTGTGGAGCTGGGGGAGGGGGGGTTGTGGAGCTGGGGGAGGGGGGGTTGTGGAGCTGGGGGAGGGGGGGTTGTGGAGCTGGGGGAGGGGGGGTTGTGGAGCTGGGGGAGGGGGGGTTGTGGAGCTGGGGGGGGGGTTGTGGAGCTGGGGGAGGGGGGGGTTGTGGTCAGGAGCTGGGGGAGGGGGGGTTGTGGTCAGGAGCTGGGGGAGGGGGGGTTGTGGTCAGGAGCTGGGGGAGGGGGGGTTGTGGTCAGGAGCTGGGGGAGGGGGGGTTGTGGTCAGGAGCTGGGGGAGGGGGGGTTGTGGAGCTGGGGGAGGGGGGGGTTGTGGTCAGGAGCTGGGGGAGGGGGGGTTGTGGAGCTGGGGGAGGGGGGGGTTGTGGTCAGGAGCTGGGGGAGGGGGGGTTGTGGAGCTGGGGGAGGGGGGGGTTGTGGAGCTGGGGGAGGGGGGGGTTGTGGAGCTGGGGGAGGGGGGGTTGTGGAGCTGGGGGAGGGGGGGTTGTGGAGCTGGGGGAGGGGGGGTTGTGGAGCTGGGGGAGGGGGGCGTTGTGGTCAGGAGCTGGGGGAGGGGGGGGTTGTGGAGCTGGGGGAGGGGGGGTTGTGGAGCTGGGGGAGGGGGGGGTTGTGGTCAGGAGCTGGGGGAGGGGGGGGTTGTGGAGCTGGGGGAGGGGGGGGTTGTGGAGCTGGGGGAGGGGGGGTTGTGGAGCTGGGGGAGGGGGGGATTGTGGAGCTGGGGGAGGGGGGGTTGTGGAGCTGGGGGAGGGGGGGGTTGTGGTCAGGAGCTGGGGGAGGGGGAGGGTTGTGGAGCTGGGGGAGGGGGGGTTGTGGAGCTGGGGGTGGGGGGGTTGTGGTCAGGAGCTGGGGGAGGGGGGGGGATTGTGGTCAGAATCAGGATAGGTTTGTGGTCAGGAGAGTATTTGTGGTCAGGACTGAGGACAGATTGTGGTTAGGATTGGGTGGGGAGTGGGAAGGATGCAGTGAGGTGTGTTTTGGTTGACCAGGATCATGAGAGGTTTATTGTATGGATCGGGGAGAATGTGGTCGGATTCAGACAGTGTTTGTTGTCAGGATTGGGGGCTGCGTGCAGTTGCTTTTGGTGTTGGGGTATGTTGTTAGAAGAAGGGGGCATTATGCTTGGATTGAAAGGATTTGTGAAAGATATTTGTAGATATAGGTGTCTGATGAGCCAATTTTTCTCACTGAATCTTCCAATTATTTGAATTCCTTTTAGCTTTTAAAACATACGACTCAAACTGCTGTGGTGAGCCATATGCTGAAGCTTGTAAATACAGTGGACATGGTGAGTATGAAAATTGTTTTCTCTGTGATTCTGAGTTAGTCAATTTCACCAATATCTGTATTAATGATTCTTTCGCTGCCAACCATATCAGAATGAAAATGGAAAATGCAGAATAGGAATCTCTGGCATTAGATTTGCCCACTCACTGACTCTGAGCTTCACAGGGGATTACTGAGTTTGAAATACAGCTGCTGTTTGAGTCCTCTTTATGAGGGTGATCTTCTGAAACTAGACACTGAATTTGGAGAATGTCATCATTAAAGTTAAGGCCTTGCCATACATTATTCTCTACTCTCATCGCAAAACCATGACATTCCTCTGCACCTTGCAGTTTCAGAAGGATGAACTCCGTTATCTCATTCGACAGGGGATATGAATCTGAAAGGGAGCTCAGATTCAAGAGGAACAAAACTGGGAGAAGCAAGCAGAAAAAAAGAAAGCAAAAAGCAAGACACTGCAGATGCTGGAACATGAAACAAAATAGAAAATGCTGGCAAATCTCAGCAGGTCTGAAAGCATCTTAAAGTTTAAAGTTAATTCATGAGTGTCACAAGCATATTACATTAACACTGCAATGTTAATGCAAATCCCCTAGTCACCACACTCTGGTGCCTGTGTGAGTACACTGAGGGGCAATCTAGCATGGCCAATCCACCTAATCAACACATTTTTTATTATGGATATGGAAGGAAACCAGATCACCCGGAGAAAGCCTACACAGACATGGACAGAACGTATAAACTCCAACCGGGACTCAAAGCAGGTCTGGTGCTATGGGGCAGCAGTGCTAACCACTGTACCACCGTGCAGAGATAATGAGTCTTCCAAACTCAAAACTTTAGCTCTGTTCTCTCTCCACAGATGCTGTCGGACCTGCTGAGATTTTCCAGCATTTTCTGTTTTTGTTTCTGAAAATAGAAAGCAAAACTGGGAGACAAATAAAGACTCGGCGAGCATTAAACATGACCAGAATTGAAAATAAATGGAAAAAAAGGCAGATCTAAAGTCATTGTATTTGGATGCACACAGAAATACTGAGCAACCAAAACACTGGTGCAACTGTGGAACCAAAAGAAATTAGTATTATTAAAGAGCTAACACTTGAAATGTTAACTGGATTGATGGTAGAAGTCTGTTTTAGTGACTGGAAGCCAGTGCCCACATGTGTACCACAGAGTTCTGTAGATAAGGAGCAACTTTTCTCCTTGGTTGAAGAGTCAGCCATGAGGGGACCTAGGTACAAATGAGGGCAGGAGGGGCGATGTGATTTTTACCCAGAGTATGGTGACAGTCTGGGAGGCAGTTTTGCTTCCCAGCCTTTAAAAAAATATTTGGATGAGCACTGGACATGTCATTACATTCAAGGCTATGGGCCAAGCGCTGGTAGATGGGATTAGTGGGAGTTTAGGTGTTTTTTTGTGTGTTGGTGCAGATTCGATGAGTAAATCTGTATTCTATGATTCTATGACTGATGATTTTTAAGAAGAAAGCCCACCGATGGTGGCTTCATCAAGACCACAATCACCAGAAAGGAACCTAAGACAGGTTCCTGTTCCCTGGAAACAATCCCTCTGGACCGTGACCCCTAACAGATTAATCATGTCAATGTAAGATGGATTTACGGATGGAGACTGAAAAAATGGACTGTGCCATATTGTAAAGATTGGCTTCTTGACAAATTATTTGGAAATTATGTAAAAACTAGAAATGTATAATTATCTGTGAATGGTTTAAAAATGCTACTGCTGTTATGGGAGATAGTTGTTTAGCGGGTAAAAAAAGTATTATGCATATTGGGGTGTAGCCCCTTTATGGAAATGGGCCATAAGAACTAGGAGCAGGAGTCGGCCATCTGGCCCCTCGAGCCTGCCCTGCCATTCAATAAGATCATGGCTGATCTTTTTGTGGACTCAGCTCCACCTACCTACCTGCTCACCATAATCCTTAATTCCTTTACTGTTCAGAAATTTATCTATCTTTGCCTTAAAATCATTCAATGAGGGAGCCTCAACTGCGTCACTGGGCAGGGAATTCCACAGATCCACAACTCTTTGTGTGAAGAAGTTCCTCCTCAACTCAGTCCCAAATCTGCTTCCCCTTATTTTCAGGCCATGTTCCTGAGTTCTAGTTTCAGCCACCAGTGGAAACAACTTCCCTGCTTCTTTCTTATCTATTCCCTTCATAATTTTAGAGGCTTCTATATGATTCCCCCCTCATTCTTCTAATTCCAATGAATATAGTCACAGTCTACTCAGTTCCCCTCATAAGCCAACCCTCTCAACTCTGGAAACATCCTAGTGATCCTCTGCACCCCCTCCAGTGCCAGTATGTCCTTTCTCAAGTAAGGAAACCAAAGTTGTCCACAGTATGTGAGGTATGGCCTCACCAGCACCTTATACAGCTGCCTGTCAGGTGACCTAGGGTGTGGGGTGATCTGCTCGGGGACTGCCTTGAGAAGTCAGTTTGGAACATGGAGTGAGTAAGACTGTAATAAAGACCTGTTTCAACGATTGCCTGTGCAGGAGTCCCTGAAGATACTCGTCAGTACTGAAGAATTTTAACAGTGGGTTTTACAACAGTCAACAATGGTTTCATGGTCATCATATTGGATTTAGATTACTGTTTTAATTTCAGACTTCAATGACTTCCATGGCAGGATTCAAATCTGGGTTACCCTTGGTCATTGAGTTACTAATTCAGTGAGAATATCATTATGCCACCATCTCCTCATCCATTTAAGCCAATCAGTTTCAGATAAATCATATCATATGATTTGTTAACTCTTCTTCCTTCTTCAGTACTACAGACCACTTAACCTTCGCATTTCTCCAATCGCTATCGAGGTGTGGACTGCAGATCAAATCACAGTTAACTCGGATTCCAAGGAACTCCTGACACAATTTTCTACTTGGAGAGAGGATAATCTTCTAGCAAGACTACCCAATGACAATGCCCAACTCCTTGTGTGAGTAACTGATACCCAACATTCTCATTAAGATTGGGTAGAAGATCATATTTTTCTATTCATTCACTGGATGTGTCACTGTTAAGGCCAACATTATTGCCCATCTCTACTTGCCTTGAGATAGTGGTGGTGAGCTACTACAGTCAGTGTAGTGCAGGTACAGCCACAGCGCTGTGAGAGAGGGAGTTTCAGAATTTTGACCCAGTGACAATGAAGGAAGGGTGATACAATTCCAAGTCTGGGTAGTGTGTAACTTGGGAAGGACTGAGTAGGCAATGATGTCCCATCCACCTGCTGCTCTTGTTGGTTAGAGATGAGGGCCAGATCTAGAGATGAAATTTGTTTGGAGGACCTTAGATCCCCATGACACAATTTAAGAGATCTTATGGAATGCATTTATAATCAGATGGGGAACACTCTTCACTCCCAAAGGTCATAGAATCATAGGCTCCCTACGGTGCAGAAGGAGGCCATTTGGCCCATTCAGCTTGTACCAACAATCCCCTGTGTGCTCATCGCCCTGACACTAATGGACAGTTTAGTATGGCCAATCCACTTAACTTACACATCTTTGGACTGTGGGACGAAACTGGAGCACCTGGAGGAAACCCACGCAGACACGGGGAGGATGAGCAAACTCCACTCAGATAGTGATCCAAGTCGGGAATCAGATCCAGGTCCCTGGTGCTGTGAGGCAGCTGTGCTAATTAAAATTTAGCTGCACCTCTGGCAGAAAAGACATGATGCTATTTAAGTTCTGAGAGCGCATAAACAATAAATCACTGAGTGCCCTGATAAATATGTTAAATCTTTGTTCTCAGGGCATCACTGAATCACATTGCAACCAAAACATCATTTGATGTTCCGATCCAATATTTGAATCTACTTAAAGGCTATTTCTTTGAGGAGTGTTTCATCATGTGACTTTCAGAAACTAGTCACTAAACGTTTCATAATGTCACAGTATTTAGGAATAGATCTCCAACAACTTAAATCTCACTTTTCATGCTGATTGAATTCTTTGTCTTACTCATGGCATTCACAGCATTTTAGAAAATGATTGCACACCAAAATTAAAAAATGCATTATTCTACAAATAAGCCTAACATATGGATGTTTATGAATAAATCTTTGTGAGTAATTCTCCATGAGATCTGATTTATCGTAAAAATGTAGATAATTTTGTCCTCAATCATCTATTGGTCAATAGTACGTCCTTCCCTTTGGCTAATATCCCACAGCTTTTTATTAAAATATCATTTTATAGGATAGGAACATCGCTGGCAAGATCAATGTTTGTCATGCATCCTTCATAGCTTTTGAACTGAATGCATTGCTCAGACATTTCAATGGACAGTTGAGAACATCTTAGGGACATGTAGCTGTTAATCTGTACTTACATTTGGGGAACTTTTCAGTCTGTCAGGGAATTAAGAGAGCAAGTGGGAAAGTTGTGTTGAAGTTGAAGATCAGCTGGAGCAAACTCTTCTTGGGTTTATCCATGGGATGTGTATGAGGTGAGAGTGACTGCCTTTGCCATCCTTTGACTGGCTATAGCATCAAGGAGCCCCAGGATAGCTGGAGACATTGGGAATCGGGGGGAAACTCTCTGCTGATTAACATAGAACATAGAACATTACAGCGCAGAACAGGCCCTTCGGCCCACGATGTTGCGCCGACCAGTTAAAAAACAATGACCCTCTAACCTAAACCAAACCCTTTCCATCCATAAACCTATCCACGAATCTCTTAAACGCCCCCAAACTAGGCGCATCCACAACTGCAGCAGGCAGGGCATTCCAATCCCTCACCACCCTCTGGGTAAAGAACCTACCCCTGACATCCGTCCTATAACTACCACCCCTTAATTTAAAGCCATGCCCCCTCGTGCTAGCTTTCTCCATCCGAGGAAAAAGGCTATCACTATCCACCCTATCTAAACCTCTAATCATCTTATATGTTTCAATAAGGTCCCCTCGTAGCCGCCTTCTTTCTAGCGAAAACAACCCCAAATCCCTCAGTCTCCCCTCATAGGACCTCCCCTCCATACCAGGCAACATCCTGGTAAACCTCCTCTGCACCCTCTCCAAAGCCTCCACATCCTTCCTGTAATGTGGGGACCAGAACTGCACACAATACTCCAAGTGCGGCCGCACCAGAGTTTTGTACAGTTGCAACATGACGCTACGACTCCTAAATTCAATCCCCCTACCAATAAACGCCAAGACACCGTATGCCTTCTTAACAACCCTATCTACTTGATTCCCAACTTTCAGGGATCTATGTACACATACACCTAGATCCCTCTGTTCATCCACACTATTCAGAGTCCTCCCGTTAGCCCTATACTCAACACATCTGTTATTCCTACCGAAATGAATTACCTCACACTTCTATTGGAATTATAATGTGGAGATGCCGGTGTTGGACTGAGGTAAACACAGTAAGAAGTCTCACAACACCAGGTTAACGTCCAACAGGTTTATTTGGTAGCAAAAGCCACTAGCTTTTGGAGCACTGCTCCTTCATCAGGTAATGTCAGGCTCCTTACCAGGAGTTCCTCAGTGTCCTAGGCCCAAGCATCTTCAGCCTCCCTAGCAATGCCTTCCTTCCATCATCGGGTTAGAAGTGGGGATGTGCACACATGACTGCACAATGTCTCACTCCATTAGCAACTCTCCAGATACTGAAGCAGTTCATGTCCAAATACAGCAAAACCTGGACATTATCCAGGCTTGGGCTGGCAAATACCAAGTAACATTTATGCACACAAGTACTTGGCAATGACCATCTCCAACAAGAGATGATCTAATCATTGCCCCTGACATTATCATCACTGAATCCCCCACTGTCAACACATTGACCAGAAACTGAACGGACCCACCATATAAATACTGGGTGGCATGGTGGTACAGCAGTTAGTACCCCGCCCCACTCCCCCCCCCACACCCCGCCCCACTCCCCCCCCACACCCCCCCACTCCCCCCCCACACCCCCCCCACACCCCACCCCACTCCCCCCCCACACCCCGCCCCACTCCCCCCCCACACCCCCCCCACACCCCCCCCACACACCCCACCCCACTCCCCCCCCACACCCCCCCCACACCCCCCCCACTCCCCCCCACCCCCCACTCCCCCCCACTCCCCCCCCCACACCCCCCACTCCCCCCCCCACACCCACCCCACTCCCCCCCACCCCCCCACACCCCACCCCACTCCCCCCCCCACACCCCACCCCACTCCCCCCCACCCCCCCACTCCCCCCACTCCCCCCCCCACACCCCACCCCACTCCCCCCCCACACCCCGCCCCACTCCCCCCCACCCCCCCACTCCCCCCACTCCCCCCCCACACCCCGCCCCACTCCCCCCCCCACACCCCCCCACTCCCCCCCCCACACCCCCCACACCCCCCCCATCCCCCCCCACACCCCCCCACTCCCCCCCACACCCCACCCCACTCCCCCCCCACACCCCCCCCACTCCCCCCCACACCCCCCCCACTCCCCCCCCCACACCCCGCCCCACTCCCCCCCACACCCCCCCCACTCCCCCCCCCACACCCCACCCCACTCCCCCCCACCCCCCACTCCCCCCACTCCCCCCCCACACCCCGCCCCACTCCCCCCCCACACCCCGCCCCACTCCCCCCCACCCCCCCCCACCCCCCCACTCCCCCCCCCACACCCCCCCACTCCCCCCCCACACCCCGCCCCACTCCCCCCCCACACCCCGCCCCACACCCCACCCCACTCCCCCCCCACTCCCCCCACACTCCCCACCCCACTCCCCCCCACTCCCCCCCCACACCCCCCCCACTCCCCCCCACCCCCCCACACCCCACCCCACTCCCCCCACACCCCACCCCACTCCCCCCCACCCCCCCACTCCCCCCCACTCCCCCCCCACACCCCACCCCACTCCCCCCCCACACCCCGCCCCACTCCCCCCCCACTCCCCCCACACTCCCCACCCCACTCCCCCCCACACCCCCACTCCCCCCCCACACCCCCCCCACACCCCCACTCCCCCCCCACACCTCACCCCACTCCCCCCCCACACCCCACCCCACTCCCCCCCCACTCCCCCCCCCACACCCCGCCCCACTCCCCCCACCCAAAAAAAGCCTATCTACCATCTCCAAAGCACGAGTCAGGAGTGTTGTGGTCTGATAGGATAATCTCCACTTGCCTGGATGAGTACAGTTTGAACAACATTGCAAAAACCCGACACAGTCAGAGGTGCAGCAGCCTGCTTGACTGGTATCCCTTCCATAGCATTCAATCCTTTCCAATATCAGTGTGTACCATCGACAAGATGCACCAAGGTTCCTTAGGCACTAACTGCTAAACCCATCTAGCAGGACAAGGGCAGCAGACACCTTAGGATACCATGACCTGAGGGTTACCTACCATGACTTGGAAATATATCACCTTCACTGTACCTACGTCTGAGGGACTGGACTGCAGCACTTCACGAAGGTTGCTCACCACTATTTTCTCAAAGGTAATTAGAGATGGGAATAAATGCTGGTCCAACCAGCGACACCCACATCCTGTAAAATGAATTTTTTTAAAATGTGGTCATTGGAGGTTGGGTTGGCATTCATTGCCCATCCCTAATTACCTTTAACTAGGCCAGAGGTGCAGGCCAGACAAGGTTCGGTCAAGACAGTGGATTTCCTTCCCAAAGGACAAAAGTGAATTATATGGTATTTTAAAACTAACAGTGGTTCTAATTTTTAACTTAAATTCTAATTAGGAATTTTAATTCAAGATTTTTTAAAATTGAATTTAAATTTCACCATCTGCCTCGGTGAGATACAAACCCACTGGATTATTAGTCCATTGACAATACCACCATGCACAGTATGGTCTGCTCCTATTTCTTGTGTTCTCGGATAGGATTTTAAAGCTGGCAAGCAAACTCCCGCTGCCATTTATCGTTCACATGAGCATTGCTGGACAGTGGGTGGGAGCTCCATCCGCCCTTGGAAGGAAATCCCACCCGGGAGAGGTGTGATCCAATCAGACTGGTTAACAGCTTTTCAACCGAGCCGCACACTGATAGTGCTGCAGGTGCTCTGTCTGGAACAAAGCCCCAGCACCTCTGGAAAGGTAAGTCCCAGGGATCCTGGGAGACAGGAGGGCTGGAGGGTTGGGACGGAGTGATTGCTGTGTAGTGGAGCTAGGCTGGGAGTGGGAGCAGGGGGTTTCCGAAGCTCCGACATCCCAGTGAAGAGAGGAATCCAATTCTGAGGAGTTCTGCTGATTGAGGATGCCCTACCCTTCCACCATCCCGACTTCCTGCCCAAGACAGGGAATGGTGTTATTGTCACTGTCCCAGTCTACCCACACCTCCACCAGCCTAAAAATAGTGGCCTGGAGGGACGGTGTCTTTAATGGGAATTTACGGGTCTGAATAGGATACCCATCCAAGACTCTGCCTGCACAAATATGAAACTGTGTCTGTGTTTGTACAAGTGGCTTCCTGGGAGGAATCCTATCCACCCGCTCATCCCCCAGCTTCAGAACCTGCTTTGGGGGAACATAAAATTTTGTGCCTTGTGTGCTTGTGAGACAAGTTAATGATGAAAGATTTCCTTCTCGAAACGAATGGGAAGCATGATGGGAGTTTACTGATTACCATTGGGAAGTCTAGCTTTCAATTCCAGTTTTGTTTTAGTCAAGAATATAATATTCAAATCAAGAATTTAATCAGAATATAATATTCTGGGTAAGACTCTTAGCAGTGTGGAAGATCAGAAGGATCTTGGGGTCCGGGTCCACAGGACTCTCAAATCAGCCTTGCAGGTGGAGGATGTGGTCAAGAAGGCGTATGGTGTACTGGTCTTCATTAATCGAGGGATTGAGTTTAGGAGTCGGGAGGTAATGCTGCAACTTTATAAGACCCTTGTCAGAAACTTTATAAGACCCTTGTCAGACCCCACTTGGAGTACTGTGCACAGTTCTGGTTGCCTCACTATAGGAAGGATGTGGAAGCTATTGAAAGGGTGCAGAGGAGATTTACAAGGATGTTGCCTGGATTAGGTGGCATGCCTTATGAAGATAGTTGAGAGAGCTCGGTCTTTTCTCCTTAGAGAGACGAAGGATGAGAGGTGACCTGATAGAGATGTATAAGATGTTGAGAGGTATTGTTCGAGTGGATTCTCAGAGGCTTTTTCCCAGGGCTGAAATGGCTGCCACAAGAGGACACAGGTTTAGGGTGCTGGGGAGTAGATACAGAGGAGATGTCAGGGGTAAGTTTTTCACTCAGGGTAGTGGGCGCGTGGTATCGACTGCTGGCGGTGATGGTGGAGGCGGATTCGATAGGGTCTTTTAAGAGACTTTTAGATGAGTTCATGAGACTTAGTAAGATTGAGGGTTATAGGTAAGCCTAGTAGGGAGGGCCATGTCCGGCACAACTTGTGGGCCGAAGGGCCTGTTTGTGCTGTCGTTTTTCTATGTTCTAAGAACATAGGAAGTGAAATAGGTTTTGGTCATTCAGCCCATTGAGTTTGCTCTGCCGTTCAGGAGATTGTGCCTGTTCTTCTAACTCCTGCAGCATTGTTCACCCCAAGAACCCCATATCCCTTGATGTGATTAGTATCCAGTGCGCTATTATCTGTATTGAACATACTGGATAATTGAACTTCAGGGGCCCTCTGAAGTTGAGAATTCCAAAGATTACCAGTCTCTGAGTGAAGAAATTGCTCCTCATCTCACCCTGAAAAGGGGAGGCGATGACCTCCTGCTATTAGCGTTAGATTATTAATTCAGAAACTCCACTAATGTTGCAGGACTCGGGTTCGAAGCACTCCAGCAGATGGTGGAATTTAACATCTGGAAAGACATCTGGAATTAGGAACCTCATGATAACCATGAAACTGTTGTTGATTGTTAGAAAAAAACTATTCGCTTCACTGATGTCTTTTAGTGAAGGAAATCCGCCATTCTTACCCGGCCTGGTCTAAATGGGACTTCACAGCCACAGCAATGTGATAGACTCTCAGCTGCCATTGGTTAACTATAAATAAATGCTGGCCAGCCAGCAATGCCCACATCCCAGGGAATTATAGGTCGGTTAGTTTAACGTCTGTAGTTGGAAAAATGCTTGAATAAGAACATAAGAACATAAGAAATAGGAGCAGGAGTAGGCCATCTAGCCCTTCGAGCCTGCCCCGCCATTCAATAAGATCATGGCTGATCTGTTGTGGCTCAGTTCCACTTTCCCGCCCTCTCCCCATAACCCTTAATCCCCTCTCTTATCAAGAACCCATCAACCTGCTTCTTAAAAATATTTAGCGAGGCAGCCTCCACCACTTCAACGGGCAGAGAATTCCAGAGATTCACCACCCTTTGAGTGAAGAAGTTCCTCCTCAACTCCGTTCTAAACCGCCTCCCCTTTATCTTGAGGCTGTGCCCCCTAGTCCTACTGTCTTTTTTGAGCGGGAAGAGTCTCTCCACCTCTATCCTATCCATCCCATTCATCATCTTATACATCTCAATGAGATCTCCCCTCATTCTTCTAAACTCTAGCGAGTACAAGCCTAGTTTATTCAGCCTCTCCTCATAGCTCATTCTGAATCCGTCATCAAAGAAGAAATAGCGAGGTACCTGGAAAAGAATGGTTTGATCGAGCAGACGCAGCACGGATTCGTTAGGGGGAAGTTGTGTTTAATGAATTTATTGGATTTCTATGAGGATGTGACTAGTGCGGTAGACAGAGGGGAACTGGTGGATGTGGTGTTTTTGGATTTCCAAAAGGCGTTTGATAAGGTGCCTCATAAAAGGTTGCTGCAGAAGGTTAGGGTGCACGGAGTTGGGGGTAAGGTGTTAGTGTGGATAGAGGATTGGTTGTCTAATAGGAAGCAGAGAGTTGGTATCAATGGGTGCTATTCTGATTGACGGTTGGTGACTAGTGGAGTGCCGCAGGGATCGGTGCTGGGGCCTCAGCTATTTACCATTTATATAGATGATCTGGAGGAGGGGACTGAGTGTAGGGTGACGAAATTTGCTGATAACACGAAGACGAATGGAAAAGCAAATTGCGTGGAGGGTGTGGAAAGCCTGCAGAGAGATCTGGATAGGCTGAGTGAGTGGGCGAGGACCTGACAGATGGAGTATAATGTTAGCAAGTGTGAGGTTATCCACTTTGGCAGAAATAATAGTAGGCGGGATTATTATTTAAAGGGTGAAAAGCTGCAGCATGCTACGGTACAGAGGGACCTGGGGGTCCTAGTGCACGAGTCGCAAAAACCCAGCCTGCAGGTGCAGCAGGTGGTCAGGAAGGCGAATGGGATGCTGGCCTTTATAGCGAGGGGGATTGAATATAAAAGTAGGGAGGTCTTGCTGCAACTGTACAGGGCACTGGTGAGGCCGCAGCTGGAGTAGTGTGGGCAGTTTTGGTCGCCGCACTTGCGCAAGGATATTTTGGCCTTGGAGGGATTGCAGAGGAGGTTCACTAGGCTGATACCGGAGATGAGGGGGTTGGACTATGAAGAGAGACTAAAGAGACTGGGTCTGTACTTGTTGGAGTTTGGAAGGATGAGGAGGGGGATCTTATAGAGACGTATAAGATAATGAAGGGGATGGATAGGGTAGAGGTAGAGAGATTCTTCCCGCTTAGAAAGGACAGCAGGACTAGAGGGCACAGCCTCAGGATTGTTCTCTGGAGCAGTGTACCTGGTAGCTGTGGTGAGTGTTTGATTTTCCTTTGGAAGCTTTTGACTGTATTTCCGGTTCGTGGGGTTTCTGTGAGTACTTTTTCTTTCCGTAGCGGAAGTTAGGCGAGAGGCTAGTTGGGAAGGGAGAGCGGGGGATATAAATAAAAGACAGTGATAGACAGCGGGCAGTGTCGGGAGCGGGCAGCGGAGTGAGTGGGAGCTGAGTGAGAGTTATAAGGGCTTTGGCTCGCTGGGCTTAGGCGAGAGCAGGCTTAGGCAAGGTGAGTTGCAGTTTCTATCTTTCCCGTGTTGCATTTCGGTGAGGTTGGGACATGGCAGGTGCTATGGGGAGATGTTTTAGCTGTGTTAGGTGCCACATGTGGGAGTTCCTGGAGGCATCACGTCTCCTGAAGGCCCACATCTGCGTCAAGTGTTCAGAGCTGCAGCGTTTGAGGGCCCGGGTCAGGCAACTAGAGGTGCGTTTAGAGGATGCATTTCTGGTCAGGGAGAATGAGGAGTTAATGGCTATGAACCATGAACAAGTGGAGGTCCCAGGGGCTGAGGAGCAAGATGGGTGGATAACTGTTAAGAGGAAGAAGAGGAAGAAGGAGAATAGTCCTGGTCTAAAGACCACCCCAGTGGCCCCCCAAAAGGCATCGACAGGGGTACAAAAGGAAAGACAGGAGGGCCAGAATGACTCAGAGGGAAGGAAGGGGGCTGGCAATGTGATAGTGGTGGGGGATGGGAGGGTCAAAGGAATTGACAGGAGGTTTTGTGGGCAAAAGCGTGACTCCAGGATGGTAGTCTGCCTCCCTGGAGCAGGGGTACAGAACATATCGGAAAGGATGGAGGGAATTTTGAAAGGGGAGGGGACCCAGGCAGAAGTAATAATACACGTAGGAGAGAGGGACATAGGAAGGCAGAGTAGGGCAGATGTACGCAGGCAATTTAGGGAGTTGGGGTCCAAACTGAAGAGCAGGACCTCTAGGGTGGCATTCTCTGGGCTGCTGCCTAGTACCAGCAGGGCGAGGAATAACGAGATCATGCAGCTGAATGCATGGCTGAGGGATTGGTGCAAGGTAGAGGGCTTCACTTTTGTAGACCACTGGGAAGTATTTGAGAGAGAAGGGCAACTGTACAGGAGGGGTGGGGAGAATTTGAATGGGAGAGGGACAAATGTCTGAGCAGGGAGATTAGCTGGAGTGTTTAGGCAGGGTTTAAACTAATAGGGAAGGGGGGCGGGTGGTGAGACTGATAGCTCATTAGACACTGAGGTCGGGAGTGAGTTGGGTGACAGGGTAGGTTTGGGTGAAAGGAAAATTATCCGGGGGAAGGAGGTTCTGAGTGGTCCTGGAGGGTTGGACTGCGTCTATTTCAATGCGAGGAGTGTAAAACGGATGAGCTTAGGGCCTTGATGTTTGTGAGGAATTTAGATGTGGTGGCAGTGATGGAGACGTGGTTAAAGGAAGGGCAGGACTGGCAGCTGAATGTTCCTGGGTATAAGTGTTTTAGGTGTGATAGGGGAGGGTTGAAGAGAGGTGGTGGGGTGGCGCTGTTAGTAAAGGAGCACATCACAGTAGTTCAGAGGGAGGATAATATGGAGGAGTTAGGGATCGAGTCACTGTGGGTGGACTTGAGGATTAAAAAGGGAGAGATTACGATGCTAGGGGTATACTATAGGCCACCCAACAGCCCGAGGTCAGTGGAGGAAGGTATTTGCAGAGGCATTTTAGATAGGTGCAGAAAGAATAAGGTGGTTGTAGTGGGTGACTTTAGTCTTCCTGGAGTGGATTGGAAGGTGCCTAGAGCTGGGGGTACGGATGGAGAGGAGTTTGTAAAATGTGTGTTGGAAGGGTCCTTGGAGCAGTATGTAACTAGCCCGACTAGGGAGGGAGCTATACTGGATTTAGTGTTGGGTAATGAGCCAGAGCAGGTGGCTGAGGTTGCAGTAGGCGAACATGTGGCTAACAGTGACCACGAGTCCGTCTACTTTAGGATAAAAATGGAAAGGGATGAGCGCTGTCCGAAGGGTAGGGTGCTGAACTGGGGGAAGGCGAGCTATAGCCGGATTAGGAGGGAGCTGAAGGACACTGATCGGGAGGGGTTGTTAGCTGGCAAGTCCACAGTTGGTAAGTGGGAGGTTTTCAAGGGCAAACTGATAATGTTGCAGGAAAGGCATGTGCCGGTAAAGAGGAAGGATGGGAAAGGCAGGATTAGACAGCCGTGGATTACAGCGGGTATCGAAGACTTGGTCAGGAAGAAGAGAGAGGCATATGTTAGGTCGAAACAACTGGGAATGGAGAGTGTGCTGGAGGAATATAGAGAGAGCAGGAGGGAGCTAAAAAGGGGAGTTAGAAGGGCGAAAAGGGGGCATGAAATGGCTTTGGCTGATAGGATTAAGGATAATCCAAAGGCATTTTACTCATATTAGGAACAAGAGGGTGGTTAGAGGGAAAATTGGTCCTCTTCGGGACAAAGGAGGGGAGCTATGTATCGAGTCTGAGGGAATGGGGGAGATCCTGAATGAATACTTTGCGTCGGTATCCACGAAGGAGAGGGGTTTGGTGTCGTGTAGTGTCTTGGAGGGAGCTGTAGATCATTTGAGGGAAATATCCATTACGAGGGAGGAAGTGCTCAGGTTTTTAGGTAGCATAAAAACTGATAAAGCTCCGGGGCCTGATGGTATTTATCCCAGGCTGCTTCGGGAGGTGAAAGATGAAATTGCTGGGCCTCTGATGCAAATCTTTGTCTCTTCTTTGGACACAGGTGAGGTCCCAGAAGACTGGAGGGTAGCTAATGTGGTACCGCTGTTTAAAAAGGGCAGTAGGGATAACCCTGGTAATTATAGACCAGTGAGTTTGACATCGGTGGTAGGAAAATTGTTGGAGAAAATTGTTAGGGATAGGATTTATGAACATTTGGAGCGTTGCGATCTGATTAGGGATACGCAACATGGCTTTGTTCAGGGGAGGTCTTGCCTTACGAATCTGGTTGAATTCTTTGAGGAGGTGACAAAAACGGTTGACGATGGGCGAGCCATTGATGTCATCTATATGGATTTCAGTAAGGCGTTTGACAAAGTCCCTCACGGTAGGCTGGTAGAAAAGGTTAAGGCGCATGGGATACAAGGACAGATAGCTAGGTGGATTGAGAACTGGCTGGGCAATAGGAGACAGAGGGTAGTCGTGGAAGGGTCCTTTTCTGGCTGGAGGTCAGTCACAGGTTTAAGGTGCGGGGAGGCAAGTACAGAAGTGATGTTAGGGGTAAGTTTTTCACTCAGAGGGTGGTGAGTGAATGGAATCGGCTGCCGTCAGTGGTGGTGGAGGCGAACTCGCTGGGGTCTTTTAAAAGACTTCTGGATGAGTATATGGGATTTAGTGGGATTGGGGGTTATAGATAGGTCTATAGATTGGTAGGTGTTGATGTGATCGGTGCAACTCGTGGGCCGAAGGGCCTGTTTGTGCTTTAGTGTTCTATGTTCTATGTACCAGTGGTGTGCCGCAGGGCTCAGTACTGGGACCTCTTCTTTTTGTAATATATATAAACGACTTGGAAGAGGGCGTACGTGGTGTGATCAGCAAGTTTGCAGATGACACCAAGATGGCAGGTTTGGCAGATACCGAGGCGGATTGTCAGGTGACACAGCAAGATATAGATAGGCTGGTATACTGGGCAGATAGATGGCAGATGGAATTTAATCCTGACAAATGCGAGGTGATGCATTTTGGAAGGAATAATGCAGGGAGGAGTTACGTGATAAAAGGTAGACCGATTAAGAGTATAGAAATACAGAGGGACCTGGGAGTGCAAGTGCACAAGTCTCTGAAGGTGTCAACACAAGTAGAGAAGGTTGTGAAGAAAGCTTATGGAATGCTAGCCTTTATAGGAAGGGGTATAGAGTATAAGAGCTGTCGTCTAATGCTTCAGTTGTACAGAACATTGGTTAGACCGCATTTGGAGTACTGCGTCCAGTTCTGGTCACCTTACTACCGGAAGGACGTGGAGACCCTGGAGAGAGTGCAGAGGAGGTTTACCAGGATGCTGCCTGGCATGGAAGGACTGAGTTACGAGGAAAGATTGGAAAAACTGGGGCTCTTTTCCTTAGAAAGACGGAGATTAAGGGGGGATCTGATAGAGGTGTATAAAATGATGAAGGGAATAGATAGAGTCAACAGTGGCAGGCTTTTCCCTAGATTGGGGACAACTATTACGAGAGGTCACGATCTAAGGGTGAGGGGGGAGAAGTATAATTTGGATACTAGAGGAAGGTTTTTCACACAGGGTTGTGGGGGTATGGAACGCGCTACCAAGTAAGGTGGTGGAGGCAGGCACGTTGGACTTGTTTAAGGTTTACTTAGATAGACACATGAGTGAAACAGGGATGGAGGGTTATAGAAGACAGTATTAAAAAGGGTCAGAGCCTTGGGACGACACTGGAAATGTAATATTACATGTTAATGTTTTGTCTCTTTAATCCACAGGTGTCGGTCCACCTTGTTGTCAAACGAGGGGCATGCACACGGTGGGTCGTGAGTGGGCTGCTCTTGGAGGTTTCGAGAGTGGCCTAGTACTTCGTGTCGTTGTGTGTGCTTAATCCTGGACCAGCAGACGGGCACCACAACAGCTCAGTGACTATCACTGCTAGCTGTGCAGATACATGGATTTGGGCCGGTGTCTGTGGGAGTTTGCGCATTCTCCCTGTGGATGCGTGGGTTTCCTCCGGGTGCTCCGGTTTCCTCCCACACCCCAAAGATGTGCTCTTAGGCTGATTGGTGTAACAAATTGACCCTACACTATTCTCCACTGAATCTGGCGACATTAGGGGTACCATTCACATACACACGGGGCACGGTAGGTGTGGGAAAACGCTTTAAGATGGCGGCGCGGGCTCGTTGGGCCGAAGGGCCTGTTTCCCGTGCTGGGTTGTTCTTTGTTCTTTGTATAAAGGGGAGGCGGTTTAGAACGGAGTTGAGGAGGAACTTCTTCACTCAAAGGGTGGTGAATCTCTGGAATTCTCTGCCCGTTGAAGTGGTGGAGGCTGCCTCGCTAAATATTTTTAAGATGTGGGTTGATGGGTTTTTGATAAGAGAGGGGATTAAGGGTTATGGGGAGAGGGCGGGAAAGTGGAACTGAGCCACAACAGATCAGCCATGATCTTATTGAATGGCGGGGCAGGCTCGAAGGGCTAGATGGCCTACTCCTGCTCCTATTTCTTATGTTCTTATCATTCTGGAGTGCTCCATGTGCCTATCCAATAACCGCTTGAAAGTTCCTAAAGTGTCTGACTCCACTATCACAGCAGGCAGTGTATTCCACACCCCAACCACTCTCTGAGTGAGGAGTCTACCTCGGACATCCCTTCTATATCTCCCACCATGAACCTTATAGTTATGCCTCCTAGTATCAGCTACATCCACCCGAGGAAATAGTCTCTGCACTCCACTCTATCAATCCCTCTCATCATCTTATAAACCTCTACTAAGTCGCCTCTCATCCTCCTCCGCTCTAAAGAGAAAAGCCCCAGCTCCCTCAACCTTTCCTCATAAGACCTACCCTCCAAACCAGGCAGCATCCTGGTAAATCTCCTCTGCACTCTCTCCAATGCTTCCACATCCTTCTGATAGTGAGGTGACCAGAACGGAACACAATATTCCAAATGTGGTTTCACCAAGGTCCGGTATAGTTGCAGCATAACCCCACGACTCTTCAACTCAAACCCCCTGTTAATAAACGCTTACACACTATAAGCCTTCTTCACGGCTCTATCCACTTGAGTGGCAACCTTCACATATCTGTGGATATGAACCCCAAGATCTCTCTGTTCCTCCACATTCCTCAGAACCCTGCTGTTAACCCTGTAATCCGCATTCAAGTTTGTCCTACCAAAATGAATCACCTCACACTTATCAGGGTTAAACTCCATCTCCCATTTTTCTGCCCAGCTCTACATCCTATCAATGTCTCTTTGCAGCCTACAAGAGCCCTCCACCTCATCCACTACTCCACCAATCTTGGTGTCATCAGCAAATTTACTAACCCACCCTTCAGCCCCCTCTTCCAAATCATTGATAAAGATCACAAACAGCAGAGGACCCAGCCCTGACCCCTGTGATACACCGCTGGTAACTGGCCTCCACCCTCTTTATTCTATGATACAGCCAGTTACTTATCCAATCGGCCAAATTTCCTTCTATCCGACACCTCCTTATTTTCTTCATGAGTCTACCATGGGGAACCTTATCAAACACCTTACTAAAATCCATGTATACAACATCAACTGCTCTACTTCGTCTACACGTTTAGTTACCTCCTCAAAGAATTCAATCAAATTTATGAGGCAGGACTTACCCCTCACGAAACCGTGCTGACTATCCCGGATTAAACTGCATCTTTCCAAATGGCCATAAATCCTATCTCTCAGGACCCTTTCCATTAACTTTCCAACCACCAAAGTAAGACTAACTAGCCTATAATTACCAGGGTCATTCCTATTTCCTTTCTTGAAATGAGGAACAACATTCGCCACTCTCCAGTCCTCTGGCACTATCCCCTGTTGGATGAGGGATCCTATGAGGGATGTCCAAGGTAGATTCTTTACTCAGATAGTGGTTGGGGTGTGGAATGCACTGCCTGCTGTGATAGTGGAGTTGGATACTTTAGGAACTTTCAAGCGGTTCTTGGATAGGCACATGGAGCACACCAGAATGACAGGGAGTGGGATAGCTTGATCTTGGGTTTAGACATAGCTCGGCACAACATTGAGGGCCGAAGGGCCTGTATTGTGATGTAGTGTTTCTATGTTTCTAATCCCCGTGGACAGTGAGGACCCAAAGATCAAAGCTAAAGGCTCCGCAATCTCATCCCTTGTCTCCCAAAGTATCCTAGGATGTATCCCATCTGGCCCAGGGGACTTATCAACCCTCAGGTTTTTCAAAATTGTTATTACATCTTCCCTCAGAACATCTACCTCCTCCATCCTATCAGCCTGTATCACACTCTCATCCTCAAAAACATGGCCCCTCTCCTTAGTGAACACTGAAGAAAAGTATTCATTCATCACCTCTCCTATCTCTTCTGACTCCATGCACAAGTTCCCACGACTATCCTTGACTGGCCCTAACCTCACCCTGGTCATTCTTTTATTTCTCACATAAGAGTAAAAAGCCTTGGGGTTTTCCTTGATCTGACCAGGCAAGGACTTCTCATGCCCCCTCCTAGCTTTCTAAGCCCTTTTTTAAACTCATTCCTAGCTACCTTGTAACCTCAAGCGACCCAGCTGAACCTTGTTTTTTCATCCTTACATACGCATCCTTTCTCCTCTTGACAAGACATTTAACTTCCTTTGTGAACCATGGTTCCCTCACTCGGCCATTTCCTCCCTGCCTGACAGGGACATACCTATCAAGGACACACAATATTTGTTCCTTAAACAAGCTCCACTTTTCATTTGTGCCCATACCTGACAGTTTCTGCTCCCATCGTATGCTCCCTAATTCTTGCCTAATCACATCATAATTACCCCTGCCCCAATTATAAACCTGCCATGTGACCCTATCCCTCTCCATTGCAATAATGAAGGACACCGAATTGTGGTCACTATCTCCAAAGTGCTCTCCCACAAACAAATCTAACACTTGGCCTGGTTCATTACCCAGTACCAAGTCCAATGTGGCCCCACCTCCTGTTGGCTTATCCACATATTGTGTCAGGAAACTCTCCTACACACACTGTACAAAAAGTGTCCCATCCAAACTATTCGACCTATAAAGGTTCCAAACAATATTTGGAAAGTTAAAGTCACCCATGATAACTACCCTGTGACCTCCACAGCTATCCATAATCTGCTTTGCCATTTCCTCCTCCATATCTCTAATACTATTTGGGGGCCTACAGAAAATTCCTAACAACGTGACCGATCCTTTCCTATTTCTAACTTCAGTCCATATGACCTCAGTAGGCAGATCCCCCTCAAACTGCCTTTCAGCAGCTGTTAAACTATCCTGATTAACAATGTTACTCCTCCCCCTCTTTTACCACCTTCCCTACTCTTACTGAAACATCTATACCCCATAAATACCAACAACCATTCCTGTCCCTGTTCTAACCATGTCTCCGGAGTGGCCACAATCCACGCTCCAAGTTCACCTACCTTATTCCTGATGCTCCTTACATTGAAGTAGACACACTTCAACCCACCATCCTGTCTGCCTGTACACTCCTGCGACCTTGATACCTTCCTCAGTACCTCACAACCCTCAACACTGGCTTTTGGACGAGAGCTCATTTTCCCATCCCCCTGACAAATTAGTTTAAACCCCCCCCCCGAAGAGCAGTAGCAAATTTTCCTCCCAGGATATTAGTGCCCCTCTGGTTCAGGTACAAACCGTCCTGTTTGTACAGGTCCCACCTTCCCCAGCATGTGCTCCAATTATCCATGTCAATGAAACCCTCTCTCCTACACCATCCCTGCAGCCACATGTTAATCTGCACTCTCTCTCCCTGTTCCTCAACTCACTAGCACGTGGCACCGGCAACAAACCAGAGATGACAACATGCTTTGTCCTAGCTTTCAGCTTCCATTCTAGCTCCCTAAATTCCTGTTTTAAATCCCCATCCCTTCTCCTACCTACATCATCGGTACCGATGTGTACCACCCCTGCAACTGATCCCCCTCCCCCTTAAGGATCCTGAAAACACAGTCCAAGACATCATGGACTCTTGCACCTGGGAGGCAACATACCATCCATGAGTCTGATTTTTTGCTGCAGAACCTCCTATCCGTCCCTCTAACCATCACGCCCCCAATTATGATTAATCTCCTGCTTTCCCTTCTGAGGCACAGGGACAAACTCAGTGCTGGAGATCCAGTCACCCTGGCTTACCACTGATAGGTCACGCCTCACGAACTTGATCAAGTTTTTCGAGGAGGTGACAAAGATGATTGATGAGGATAGGGCAGTGGATATTGGCTACATTGACATCAGTAAGGCCTTTGACAAGGTCCCTCACGGCAGACTGGTGCACAAAGTGAAGTTGCATGGGATCAGAAGTGAGCTGGTAAGGTGAATACAGAACGAGCTTGGTCATAGCAGACAGAAGCTAACAGTGGAAGGGTGCATTTCTGAATGGAGGGCTGTGACAGGTGGCGTTCCACAGAGATGAACAAAGAACAACACAGCACGGGAAACAAGCCCTTCGGCCCAACGCGCCCACGCCGCCATTTTAACATTGTGCTTTTCCTCTTCCACCCTTGACCCATGTCTATGTTTATGGCACGCACACTGGAAACCAGATTGAGGAGAGAATAACTTAGGGACAATTTGTTACACCAATCAGTCTAAGAGCACATCTTTGGGGTGTGGGAGGAAACCGGAGCGCCCGGAGAAAACACATGCAACCACGGGGAGAATGCGCAAACCCCCAAGATACTGGCCCAAATCCATGTATCTGCACAGCGAACAGTGATAGTTACTGAACTGTCGTGATGCCCAACTGCTGGTCCAGTTTAAGCGTACACAAATGACGCGAAGTACTAGGCTACTCTCGAAACATCCAAGAGCAGCCCACGCACGACCCACCGCGTGTATACCCCTCATTAGACAACAAGGTGGACCAACGCACCTGTGCAGTAAAAGAGACAAAACATCAACACATGTAACAGTTGATTTCCAGGAATGTCCTGAAGCTCTGATCCTTATTTAAAAGAGTCTCCTATATTCCTCCATCCCTATTTCGCTCATGTGTCTATCTAAGTACACCTTAAACAAGTCCAGCGTGCCTGCCTCCGCCAACCTACTTAGCAGTGCATTCCATACCCCCACAACCCTCTGTGTGAAAAACCTCCCTCTCGTATCCAAATTTTACTTCGCGCCCCCCTCACCCTAAGCCCATGGCCCCTCGTGATATTTGTCTCCAATCTAGGAAAAAGCCTGCCACTGTTTACTCTATCTATACCCTTCATAATCTTATACACCTCTATTAGATCCCCCCTCAATCTCCGTCTTTCGAAGGAAAACAGCCCCAATTTACCCAATTTTTCCTCATAACCCAGTCCTTCCATACCAGGCAGCATCCTGGTAAACCGCCTCTGCACTCTCTCCAGGGTCTCCACGTCCTTCCGGTAGTAAGGTGACCAGAACTGGACGCAGTACCCCAAATGCGGTCTAACCAACGTTCTGTACCACTGCAGCATTAGACGCAGTTGCTGTGCATCTGCTGTGATGGAACCTTTGCTGTTTGTAATATATATAAATGATTTGGGGGAAAATGTAACTGGTTTGATTAATAATTTTGCAGGCGACACAAAGATTGGTGATTTGCAGATAGTGATGAGGACCGTTCGAGGATACAGCAGGATATAGATCATAGAATCATAGAAACCCTACAGTGCAGATGGCCCTTCAGCCCATCGAGTCTGCATTGACCATAATCCCACCCAGGCCCCACCTCCATACATTACAGATTATTACCCGCTAATCCCTCTAACCTAAGCATCTCAGGACACTAAGGGGCAATTTTAACATGGCCAATCAACCTGACCTGCACATCTTTGGACTGTGGGAGGAAACTGGAGCAGCCAGAGGAAACCCACACAGACACGAGGAGAACATGCAAACTCCATACAGACAGTGACCCAAGCTGGGAATCGATCGGTTGGAAAATTTGGGTAGAGAGGTGGCTGATGGAGTTTAATCTGGAAATTTGTGAGGTTAATGCATTTTGAAAGGTCTAATGCAGATGGAAAATATACAGTAAATGGCAGAACCCTTAAGAGTATTAATAGGCAGATGGATCTGGGTGTCCAGGTACACTGAATGTGGTAATGCTTGCCTTCGTCAGCTGGGGCATTGAGTTTAAATATTGGCAAGTTGCAGTTTTATAGGATCTTAGGTAGGCCACAGTTGGAATATAGTGTTTAATTCTGATCATCACACTACCAGAAGGATGTGGAGGCTTTGGAGAGGATACAGAAAAGATTTACCAGGATGTTGCCTGGTATGGAGGGCATTAGCTATGAGGAGAGATTGAAGAAACTTGGTTTGTTCTCACTGGAATAACAAAGTTTGAGGGGAAACCTGATAAGTGTCGACAAGATTATGAGGGCCACGGACAGAGTGGATAGTCAGAAGCTATTTCCCAGGGTGGAAGAGTCAATTACTAGGGGGTGCAGGTTTAAGGTGCGAGGGGTAAGTTTTGGTGGAGATGTACGAGGCAAGTTTTTTTATACAGAGGGTGGTGGGTGCCTGGAACTCGCTGCGAGGGGAGGTAGTGGAAGCAGATATGAAAATGACATTTAAGGAGCGTCTTGGCAAATACATGAATAGGATGGGAATAGAGGGATACGGGGCCCAGACGGGTAGGAGGTTTTAGTTAGGGGCAGCATGGTCGTTGCAGCATTGGAGGGCCGAAGGGCCTGTTCCTGGGGTATAATCTTATTTGTTCTTGTTCTTTGTTAGACCCTCTCTTGTTGGAAATTGTCATTGCCTGGCATTCCTGTGGCATGAATGTAACTTGCCACTTGTGAGTCCAAGCTTGGATATTGTCCATGTCGTGTTGTATCTGCACATGGATACATTCAGTATCTGAGGAATTGCAAATAATGCTTAACATACGCCAGAGCATCTTCTTAACGTTATTTAGTTAGTTTCAATACGGGACATGTGAATGCAGCATGTCAGACGGAGGACCATTCTGCATCAGGGCCAGTGCTATTGTCTGTGTCAGAAGTAACAGACCTGTGGTGTTCTGTGTGTGTGAACCTGGCTGGCTACTTGCTTAAACTTATTTGTGGGACATGGGCGTTGCTGACTGGCCAGCATTTGTTACCCATCCCCAGTTGCCCTTGAGAAGGTGGTGGTGAGCTGCCTTTTTGAATCACTGCTGTCCATGTTCTGTGGGTTGACCCACAATGCTGTTCGGGAAGGAATTCCAGGATTTTGACCCAGTGACTGCGAAGGAACGGTGATATATTTTCCAGTCAGGGCGGTGAGTGGTTTGGAGGGGAACGTACAGGCGGTGGTGTTCCCCATGTAGCTGCTGCCCTAATCTTTCTAGATGGAAGTGGTGATGGGTTTGGATGGTGCTGTCTAAGGATCTTTGGTGAACTACTGGATAGTACACACTGCTGCTACTGAACATCGATGGTGGAGAGAATGTATGTTTGTAGATGTGGTGCTAATCAAGCAGGGCTGCTTTGTCCTGGATGATGTCGAGCTTCTTAAGTGTTGTTGGAGCTGCACCCATCCAGGCAAGTGGGGAGTATTCTCTCACACTCCTGACCTGTGTCTTGTAGCTGGTGGATAGGCTTTGGGGAGTCAGGAGGTGAGTTAGTCGCTGAAGTATTCCTAACCTCTGACCTGCTCTTGTAGCCACTTGTTTATGCGGTGAATCCAGTTACGTTTCTGGTCAATGGTAACCCCAAGGATGTTGACAGTGGGGGATTCAATGATGGTAACACCATTGAATGTCAAGGGGCAGTGGTTCGAGCTTCTCTTGCTGGTGACAGTCATTGCCTGGCATTTGTATGGTGCGAATGTTACTTGCCACTTGTCAACCCAGGTCGATTGTCCAGATCTTGTTGCATTTGAACATGGGCTGTTTCAGTATCTGAGGGATTGTGAACGGTGCTGAACATTGTGCAATCATCGGTGAACATCCCCACTTCTGGCCTTATGGAGGGAAGGTCATTGATGAAGCAGCTGAAGATTGTTGGGCCAAGGACCCTGAGGGACTCCTGCAGAGTTATCCTGGAGCTGGGATTACTGACCCTCCACAACCACAACCATCTTCCTATGTATCAGGTATAACTCTAACCAGCGGAGAGTTTGCCCCTGATACCCATTGATTACAGTTTCTCTAGGGCCCTTTGATGACACGCTCATTTGAAAGTCAAGGCCTGTCACTCTCACCTCACCTCTGGAATTCAGCTCTTTGTCCATGTTTGATAATGCGGTCAGGATGCGAGTGACCCTGGTGAAACCCAAACTGGGCATCACTGAGCAGGTTAGAGTCGTAGAGGTTTACAGTATGGAAACAGGCCTTTCGGCCCAACTTGTGCATGCCACCTTTTTCTTCTAATTCCAATTACCTGCATTTGGCCCACATCCCTCTATACCCATCATACCCATGTAACTACCTAAATGCTTTTTAAAAGATAAAATTGCACCTGCCTCTACTACTACCTCTGGCAGCTTGTTCCAGACTCTCACCACCCTCTGTGTGAAAAAATTGCCCCTCTGGACACTTTTGTATCTCTCCCCCTCACCTTAAACCTATGCCCTCTAGTTTTAGACTCCCCTACCTTTGGGAAAAGATGTTGACTATCTACCTTGTCTATGTCCCTCATTATTTAATAGACCTCTACAAAAACATAGAATATTACAGCGCAGTACAAGCCGTTTGGCTCTCTTTGTTGCACTGATCCGTGAAACCAATCTAAAACCCATCTAACCTACACTATTCCAATATTATTCATATGTTTATCCAATGATCAATTAAATACCCTTAATGTTGGCAAATCCACTACTGTTGCAGGCAAGGCATTCCATGCTCTTACTGCTTTCTGAGTAAAGAAACAACCTCTGACATCTGTCCTACATCTATTACCCCTCAGTTTAAAGCTATGTCCCCTCGTGCTAGCCATCTCCATCCAAGGAAAAAGATTCACACTATCTACTCTATCTAATCCTCTGATAATTTTATCTGCCTCTATTAAGTTACCTCTTAACCGTCTTCTCTCCAATGAAAATAACCTCAAGTCCCTCAGCCTTTCCTCATAAGACCTCCCCTCCATACCAGGCAACATCCTGGTAAACCTCCTCTGCACCCTTTCCAAAGCCTCCACATCCTTCCTATAATGCGGCGACCAGAACTGTCCGCAATACTCCAAGTGCGGCCGCACCAGAGTTTTGTACAGTTGTAACATGACCTCACGGCTCCGAAATTCAATCCCTCTACCAATAAAAGCTAACACACCGTACGCGTTCTTAACAACCTTATCAACCTGGGTGGCAATTTCCAGGGATCTATGCACATGTACACCGAGAACTCTCTGCGCATCCACACTACCAAGTAACTTACCATTAGCCCAGTACTCTGTGTTCCTGTTACTCCTTCCAAAGTGAATCACCTCACACTTTTCAGCATTAAACTCCATTTGCCACCTCTCATCCCAGCTCTGCAGCTTATCTATGTCCCTCTGTAATCTGCAACATCCTTTCGCACTGTCCACAACCCCACTGATTTGAGTGTCATCGCAAATTTACTAATCCATCCTTCTATACCCTCATCCAGGTCATTTATAAAAATGACAAACAGCAGTGGCCCCAAAACAGATCCTTGAGGTACACCACTTGTAACTGAACTCCAGGATGAACATTTCCCATCAGCCACCACCCTCTGTCTTCTATCAGCTAGCCAATTCCTGATCCAAACCGCTAAATCACCCTCAATCCCATGCGTCCGTATCTTCTGCAGTAGCCTACCATGGGGAACCTTATCAAACGCTTTACTGAAATCCATGTACACCACATCAATAAGGTCACCCCTCAGCCTCCTACGCTCCAGAGAAAAAAGCCCTAGTCTATTCAGCCTCTCCTTATGACTCAAACTATCAAGTTTTGGTAGCATCCTCGTAAATCTTTTCTGCATTCCTTCTAGTTTAATAATACTCTTTCTATAATAGGATGACCAGAATTGCACACAGTATTCTAAGTGTGGCCTTACCAATGTCTTCTACAGTTTCAACAACTCCTGTATTCAATGTTCTGACCAATGAAACCAAGCATGCTGAATGCCTTCTTCACCACTCTGTCCACCTGTGACTCCACTTTCAAGGAGCTATGAACATATACCTCTACATCTCTTTGTTCTGTAACTCTCCCCAACGCCCTACCATTATACATAGAACATAGAACACTACAGTACAAACAGGGCCTTCAGCCAACAAGTTGCGCTGATCATATCCCTACCTACCAGGCCTATCTATAACCCTCAATCCCATTAAATCCCATATACCAGTAAAGACCCCAATGAGTTCACCTCCACCACCACCAACGGCAGCCGATTCCACTCACCCACCACCCTCCGAGTGGAAAATTTTCCCCTAACATCTCCTCTGTGAACCACATGGGGGGTTTTCTGACAATTAACAATGGTTTAGATTCTTAATTCCAGATTTTTTTTATTGAATTCAAATTCCCCGAACTACCATGGTGGGATTTGAACACAGGTCACCCGAACATTATTTAGGTTTCTGGATTAATAGTCAAGTGATAATACCACTAGGCTATCACCTCCCTCTCAAAATAGAACATAGAACATAGAACACTACAGCACAAACAGGCCCTTCGGCCCACGAGTTGCGCCGATCACATCAACACCTACCAGCCTACAGACCTATCTATAACCCTCAATCTCATTAAACCCCATATACTCATCCAGAAGTCTTTTAAAAGACCCCAGCGAGTTCACCTCCACCACCACTGACAGCAGCCGATTCCATTCACTCACCACCCTCTGAGTGAAAAACTTACCCCTAACATCACTTCTGTACTTGCCTCCCAGCACCTTAAACCTGTGTCCTCTCGTAGCGACCATTTCAACCTGGGGAAACAGCCTCTGAGAATCCACCCTATCTATTCCTCTCAACATTTTATAAACTTCTATCAGGTCGCCTCTCAACCTACGTCTCTCCAGGGAGAAGAGTCCCAGCTCCCTCAACCTAACTTCATAAGGCATGCCTCCCAATCCAGGCAACATCCTTGTAAATCTCCTCTGTACCCTTTCAATAGCTTCTACGTCTTTCCTATAGTGAGGCGACCAGAACTGCGCACAGTACTCCAAATGAGGCCTGACAAGGGTCTTATAAATATATAAAATACTGTCGATATTTATATATTTATAATGAGAAAGAAAGAGGAAAGGAGAGAGCTATTTCTGTAACATTCAGTTCCGTTCTTTAAACCATCTCTTACAAATAGTATCTTAGAAAATATGACAGGAGTAGGCCATTTGGCCCTTTGAGCTCACTTATACACACACACACACACGCACACACACACACGTGCGCACACGCACACACACACATGTGCACACACGCACACACACACGTGCGCACACACACACGTGCACACACGCACGCACACGCACGCACACACACGTGCATGCACACACACATGCACACATGCGCACACACGTGCACACACGTGCACACACGTGCACACACGCTCACGTGTGCACACACGCACACACACATGCACACACGCACACACACACACACATACACGTGCGCACAAGCACATGTACACACGTGCGCAAACAGCCCTTACCATCCTGCTCTACAGAATGCGACTGCGGATCCTAGACATATGAAATATTAATATTTACTTCACACCTGCAAAATCCTCATCATTGACATCTAGCTGAACTGGCTGAGGGATATACCTGCCAGACTGAGCTTGTAGCATGTTGTGAACCAATATAACAACCTGCTCTCACCAAGCTACCTATTACAGACACATCTGTTCATGATAGTATTCACAGGAGTGACCATCCACACAGTCCATAGTTCTTTCTTCTAATCTTCATTTCTCTTTTCCAGTGGCACCAGCTTTACAGAGAGCAAAGCAGGTCGAGGATGGATGAGTGGTATTTGTAAAGGAAGGAGTTCTGCAGCAGTTTCATCGGTGAGCATCCATTCTTCCCTCTATTTCCTCATTCCTCATGGACTGTGGTGAATATAGAGAAACAAGAAGCAGGAGCAGGCCATTCTGTCCTTCAAACCTGCTCCACCAGTCAGTATCATCATGACTGATCCTCGATATCAGTGTCATATTCCTGCTTTCTCCCCATATCCCTTGATTACAAATCTATTTTTTAAATACATTATGTACAAGTCGTGCAGTGACGACCTCCTTCTGTGGTAAAGAATTCCACAGGTTCAACACCCTTGATCCATCCTCATCTCAGTCATAAATGGTCTACCCTGTATCCTGAGACCGTGTCCCCGGGTTGTAGATTTCCCACCCAGGGAAAACATCTTCCCTGCATCTCGTTTATCCAGCTCTGTTAAAATATCTGGGTTTCTTTTTTTTAGTCAGTATGTTATGATCAGCACAGGGCCTGTTCCTGTGCTGTACTTTTCTTTGTTTTTTGTTTCAATCAGATCTCCTCTCATCCTTCTAAACTTTAGTGTTCAGAGGCCAATTTGAACCAGTGTCTCCTCATAAGACAGTCCTGCAAAACCCCAGTATCAGCTGAGTGAAGCACAGCTGCACTGCCTCTATAGCAAGTGTATTCTTTCTTAGTTAGGGAGATCAAAACTGCACATAATACTCCAGATGTGATTTCACCAAGGCCTTGTATATCTGTAGTAAGACGTCCCTACTCCTGAACTCAAACTCTCTTGCACTGAAGACTAACAGAACATTTGCCTTCCTAATTGCTTGCTGCAGCTGCCTCTCCACTTTCAAGAACAAAGAACAGTACAGCACAGGAAACAGGCCCTGTGGCCCTCCAAGTCTGCGCCACTCATGCGCCCAACTAGACATTCATTTGTATCCATCCATAAGAACATAAGAAATAGGAGCAGGAGTAGGCCATCTAGCCCTTCGAGCCCTTTGATCCATTCCCAGTCTGCTCATGTAGCTATCCAGATAAGTCTTAAACAAACCCAGCGTGTCTGCCTCCACCACC
Source organism: Carcharhinus amblyrhynchos (assembly GCF_965287045.1). Taxonomy (NCBI): domain Eukaryota; kingdom Metazoa; phylum Chordata; class Chondrichthyes; order Carcharhiniformes; family Carcharhinidae; genus Carcharhinus; species Carcharhinus amblyrhynchos. Next base: position 2,487,666 of record NC_137324.1, on the reverse strand, counting down.
CTGCTTGGCAGTGCATTCCAGGCCTCTACCCGCTCTGTGTAAAATACGTCCCTCTGATATCTGAGTTAAACCTCGCCCCCTCACCTTGAACCTGTGACCCCTCGTGTTTGTCACCTCCAACCTGGGAAAAAGCTTCCCACTGTTCACCCTATCTATACCCCTCATAATTTTATACACCTCTATTAGGCCTCCCCTCATTCTCCGTCTTTCCAGGGAGAACAGCCCCAGTTTACCCAATCTCTCCTCATAGCTAAGACCCACCATACCAGGCAACATCCTGGTAAACCTTCTCCGCACTCTCTCTAAAGCCTCCACGTCCTTCTGGTAGTGTGGCGACCAGAACTGGACTCAGTACTCCAAATGTGGCCTGACCAACCAAGAAAACAAGAGAGTGCAGAGTGTAGTTAGGGTGTAGTGAAAGATCAACTTCATGCAAAAGTCTGATGGCAGGATGGAGGAAGCTGTCCTTAAGTCAGTTGGTACGTGACCTCAGACTTCTGTATCTTATTTTGTAACTGAAGACGGTGGAAGAGAGAATGTTGGGGTTCAAAGGGCTCCTTAATTATGCTGGCTGCTTCAGCAATGCAGCATGACATGTAGATAGAGTCAATGGATGGGAGGCTGGTTTGGTGATGAGGCCACGATTGGGCCTGGAGAGGGGAGCGCTGTGAGGGTCTCAGGCTGGCCAGCAAACTGCAGGCTGTCAGTTGGGGCCACTGCGCATGCACAGAAACCTAGAACTGTCAACTTCCGGCATGAATAGGCCCTGCCCCCTGAGTTTTTAATGATATTCCTGATTGTGAGCTCTGCATTGCTTACCTGAAGTTGCTCTGAAAAAAACAGTGTAATTTCCACCAGTTTTCCTGCAAATTCAATACTTTCCCTGCTTGTTTTCCCACCTTTTTTGGTGTCATCTGCAAATTTGGCACTAGTACATTCACTTCCCTCATCCAAGTCATTCATATATATCGCACTGATTCCTGTGGCACTCCAGTAGTTATAGGCTACCGTCCTCAAAACACCCCACCTATCCCAATCATTTCTCTTCTATCAGTTAGCCTATCCTCAATCCATGCTAATATGCTACCCCAACACCACAGACTCTTATCTTTTAAGTAGCCTCTTGTATGATACATTATCAGACACTTTTAGGAAATCCAAGTCCATCACTTCTACCAGTTCCCCTTTATCTACCCTGCTCATTACTACCTCATGAAGCCACATTGACTCTGCTTGATTTTGGTAGGTATTTCGAACTGATGTGATACCACATCCTTCATAATGGACTCTAATATTTTGTAGCGACAAATGTCAAGCTAACTGGCCTATAATCACCCTCACTTTTTGAATAATTGGCAGTTTTCCAATCCTTTGGGACTTTTCCAGAATATAAGGATTCTTGTAAGATTACTATCAATGTATCCACTATCTCTGTAGTTACTTCCTTTAATATCCTGAGATGCAACCCATCAGGTTCAGGGACTTATAGGCCTTTAGTCCCATTACTTCCCTTGTACTTTTTCTCCAGTGATAGTTATTGTTCAGCAATAACCTTCTGGAATTGCAAAAAGCATTTTTTTAAAGTGTGCTTAAAACTCCCAGTTGTTGAGACAGAAGGAACAGGAGTGCCAACCTGTCTGAGCCACCACTGAAGCTCCATGGCTGATCCCATAGTCATTTCCACACTTGTCTTTGACCCAGAGAGCCATCACTTACTGTCTATGGTCAGGATGTCATTCAGCAGCATTGTAATAAGGGCAAGATGATAAGATGACTGTGGTTTCAGATTGGGCCAACGTTTTGATGGCTGTTGTCTGTCCAGGTGTTATAATCTCACTAACACCCAATGTTAACAAGAATGTCAATGTAATATATGTCATCAGTATGTAAGAAGGACTGCTCCACTTACTCTAAAGCTGTTGGAAGGTTCTACATGAGTGTTAACCATTTCGTGGAACACCTTATTATTGATGTCAGAGAACAATACTGAAATATATTCACAGAAATTTCCTCCTGCTCCTTTTAGGACAATAATGTGAGCTACTTAACTACAGCCTCAGTATTGGCACATGAGATTGGACACAATCTGGGAATGAGTCATGATGATCCACAGCGTAATTGTCAATGTCCAGACGCTCTATGCATCATGAATCCAAACATAACGTGAGAAACACATTCAATCAGTGTAACTGGTCTTGGTGAATCTTATTCCAGCTGCAACATCTAACAGTAAGAATGAATCCTCCCTATTGATAATACAGGGCTGGTAAGATTCTTTGTAATTGCGAAGGAACCTAGTCTACAGGTACAATTTTATTCCACCTCTCATTTCTGTAGAGTGAAGGCTCATTTCTCATGACAGCCACTGAACATTCTATCATCATGATGGAGGAAATATTCTGAATTAAGTGTGGATATTCTGAACTTTTAAATAAGACTTGCAATTTGAAAAATAGAAATACGAGCCAAAAGTTGCTGAGAATGTAAATTCAGTTACTGGTAGTGGTAGTAAGGGAGACATGGGAAGTTGTTTTTATTCATTCATGGGACATGCACATCGCTGGCTGGCCAGCATTTATTGCCCATCCCTAGTTACCCTTGAGAAGGTGGTGGTGAGCTGCCTTCTTGAATCACTGCAGTTCATGTTCTGTGGGTTGACCCACAATGCCGTTGGGGAAGATTTCCAGGATTTTGACCCAGGAAAGGAGCGGCGATATATTTCCAAGTCAGGAGTGAGTGGCTTACCAATACTCTTAAGAGTTCTGCCATTTACTGTATCTGTATTAGACCTTCCAAAATGCATTACTTCACATTTGTCAGGATTAAACTCCATCTGCCATCTCTCTGCCCAAGTCTCCAAGATCTATATCCTGCTGCATTCTCTGATGCTATCCACAAATCCACCAACCTCTGTGTCATCCACAAACTTACTAATCAAACCAGTTACATTTTCCTCCAAATTATTTATATACATTACAAAGAGCCAAGGTCCCAGCATTAATCCCTGAGGTACACCATTTGACACCACTTGTCACAGCCCTCCATTCACTGCTACTGTCAGACTTTTTTGACCGAACCAGTTTTGTATCCACCTTGCCAGCTCACATTTGATTCCATGCAGCTTCACCTTCTGCACCAGTCTGCCATGAGGGACCTTGTCAAAGGCCTTACTGAAATCCACGGAGACAACATCCAGTGCCCTACCCTCATCAATCATCTTCATCACTTCCTCAAAAAGCTCAATCAAGATCGTGAGACACGACCTCCCCTTCACTAAACCGTGTTGCCTCTCACTAATACATCCACTTATTTCCAAGTGGGAATAAATCCTGTCTCAAAGAATCCTCTCGAATAATTTCCCTACCACTGACTTAAGGCTCACCGGCATGTAATTACCTGGATTATTCTCGCTACCCTTCTTAAACACAGGAACAACATTGGTTATTCTCCAATCCTCTGGGATCCCCCCTGTAGCCAGTGAGGATACAAAGATTTCTCTCAAGGCCCCAGCAATTTCCTCCCTTATCTCTCTCAGTATTCTGGGGTATATCCCATCAGGCCCTGGGACTTGTCTACATTAATGTTCCTTCTCCTTTTTAATCTCAACATGACTCAGGCTATCTGCACATACTTTCCCAGACTCATCATCCATCAAGTCCTTCTCTTTGGTGAATACTGATACAAATTAGTTATTTAATACTTTGCCCATTTCCTCTGGCTCCATGTATAGATTCCCTCCCTTGTACTTAATTGGGCCAACCCTCTCCCTGGCTACCTTTTTGCTGTTTATATATGTATAAAAAGCCTTGGGATTTTCCTTATTCCTGCTGGCCAACACTTTTCTGTGACCCCTTTTAGCTCTCCTTACTTCTTGCTTAAGTTTCTTTCTACTTTCCTTGTATTCCACACTTGCTTCGTGTGTTCCCAGCCTCCTAGCTTTGACAAATGCTTCCTTTTTCTCTTTGACCAGGCTCAGAATATCTCTTGTTATCCAAGGTTCCCAAAACTTGCCACACTTATCCTTCACCCTTACAGGAATGTGCCGGTCCTGAATCCCTATCAACTTACACGTGAAAGCATCCCACATGCCAGATGTTGATCTGCATCAAACGTCTGCCCCCAATCTACCTTCTTCAGTTCCTGTCTAATATTGTTGTAATTAGCCTTCCCCCAGTTTAGCACCTTAACTTGAAGACTACACTTATCTTTATCCATCAGTACCTTAAAGCTTACTGAATTGTGGTCACTGTTCCTGAACTGCTCCCCTATTGAAACATCGACCACCTGGCTGGGCTCATTCCCCAATACCAGGTCCAGTATAGCCCCTTCCCTAGTTAGACCACTTACAGACTGTTTCAAGAAGCCCTCCTGGATGCTCTTACAAACTCTACCCCATCCATGCCCCAGTGAGTCCCAGTCAATATAGGGGAAGTTAAAATCTCTCACCACAACAACCCTGTTACTTTTTCACCTTGCCAAAATCTGCCTACATATCTGTTCCTCTATCTCCCACTGGTAGTTGGGTAGCCTATAATAAACCCCCAACATTGCAACTGCACCCTTCCTATTCCTGAACTCTATCCATATTGCCTCACTGTATGAGCCCTCCGAGGTGTCCTCCTGCAGCACAGCCGTGATATTCTCCTTAACCAGTAGAGCAACTCCCCCACCCCTTTTACATCCCCCTCTATCCCGCCTGAAATACCTGTATCCTGGAATGTTAAGCTGCCAATCCTGTCCTTCCGTTAACCAAGTCTCTGTAATAGCAACAACATAGTACTAACTCTAGCTCTAAGCTCACCTGCCCTACTATTACACTTCTCACATTGAAACAAATGCACTTCAGTCCACCAGACCCTCTCTGATTAGCAATCCCACCCTGCCTGCTGTTTCTCTGAGCCTTACTGGCCCCTAGTCTCTGGTTCCCCTTCAGCTAATTCATCTTTCCTTTGATTCCCACTCCCCCTGGCCAAGCTAGTTTAAACCCTTCCGTGTAACGTTAGCAAACCTCCTGGCCAGAAAATTTATCCCTTCCAGTTTTGATGCACCGTCTTTCTTGTACCTGCCCTGGCAGAGACCCCAATGGTCCAGATATCTGAAACCCTCCCTCCTACACCAGCTGTTTAGCCACATGTTGAGTTGCACTATCTTTCTATTCCTAGCCTCACTGGTACATGGCACAGGGAATAATCCTGAGATTACAACCTGAGAGATCCTGCTTTTTAACTTTCAATCTAACTCCCTAAACTGCTGCTGCAGGACCTCATCATCCTTCCTACCCGTGTTGTTCATACCAACATGTACCACAACCTCTGGCTGTTCACCCTCTCCCTTCAGAACGCCTCCTTCTGCACCCTAACCATTCTGTGATTCTATGAAAACATATTTCTTGGCTGGAGCATCTACAATATAATTTCAGAATATGCAGCCAGTGATTTTGGACAAATGTGAGAAATGTTGTCAGTTAATGAGTTTCGTACGTTTGGAATTCTTTAGCCCACAGACTTGGGAATTTTCAATCTTTAACTATATGCATGCAGAGATCAATAGATTTCTGGGAAAGAGGGGAATTAAGGGATACGGGATAGTGTGGGAGGGTAGAGTTGAGGAAACTGATCAGATATGATCTAATTGTCAGAGCAGGGTTTTCACTAATCTTTGTTTCTCATGTTTTAATGTTCTATTCTTAAGTTGGCCACCACAGACACATTTCAGCAGCTGCAGTGAAGGTGACTTTGAAAACCTCCTGACCCTCGGTCAAGGGGCATGTCTCTTCAATCTGCCAGATGTTAATAAACTGGTTGGGGGCATCGAGTGTGGCAACCTGTACCTGGAGAAGGACGAGGAGTGTGACTGTGGCCAACCTGCGGTAAGGAGAAAACACATCGAGGGTGAGACATTTCTTGGGGGGGGTGGATATTACAAGTAATATCTTTACAGCTGCTGGTAAGTCTGAAAATCATGGGAAACTTTTCTTTGGAATGACCTGTGTGCACCTGCAAATGTAGGATTGCTTCTCATTTAAATTTCAAATACTAATGATGGAATTTAACACACTGGAATGTGTTTCACATTGATTTAACATACAGTACAACAAATAATTCGGAAAGTAAATAGAATCTTATCGTTGGTTATCGGGGAATTGATTACAGAAGTAGGGAGATTATGCTTCAGTTGTTTTGGGCATTTGTGAGACTATAACTGAAGTGTGGTGTGCTGTATTGGTCACCCAATATAATGAAGGATACAAGTGCATTGGAATGAGTTCAGATGAGGTTTACTAGAATGATACTTGGAATGGGTTTTGATGAAAGGTTGGATTGGCCCACCTTATTTCCACTGGAGCCGAGACAAGCAAGACAATTTGCTTGAAAATCCATGGTGGGACTTGACAGGGTGGATGTGAAGAGGATGTTTTCGAATGAGGGGATCACTGCTGGTGTTGCCCATTGAAGGGAGAGGTGAGAATTCTTTTTCTCTCAGAGGGTTTATGAGTCACTGGAACTCCCTTCTTCAAGAAGCAACAGAGACAGAGGGGGTGATCTTATAACCTCACTGCAAGTCGTAAGATCAGGAGTGAGAGAGAAAACAGGAATCATGCCCATTTTCGGGCCAATTCCCATCTCAGCACGCTGATTTCTCAGATGCAAAGAGAAGCGTATCCAAAATGGGTGAGTTGTCAATTTTCATGCATGAACATGCATCTCAACATCATTAATGTGGTATACTCTCAAACATTCCCCCTCACTTACCTTCTTAACCTCTTGAGGAGATGTCATGCCACCTATATCGAACGGGAACAAGGGGGCAGGTTGCTTAGATCACTGGCCTCTGTGTTGATGGGTGGGAGAGGGGTTTGGGGGGGAGGGGGAGTAACCGAAGTAGCCATGTTGTGTTTCGGGGTAACAGGGGCCTGTGTGTGCTGGGGCTGGTGGTCATGGGCCTGTGAGCTCGAGACTCAGCACTGGCTGGGGCCGGCAGTGGGGGTATGGGAGTGATGGGATAGCAGTTGTGGGGGAATCAGACCTTGGGCCTTGAGGCTGAATACTGACTAGGGTTGGCTGTGGTGGGGGTTATGCAACAGCACTAAGGGATGTGGGGGCAGAGCTCATTTTGGCCTTGGAGGGAGTGCAGAGGAGGTTTACTAGGCTGATACCGGAGTTGAGGGGGTTGAGCTATGAGGAGAGGCTGAATAAACTAGGCTTGTACTCGTTAGAGTTTAGAAGAATGAGGGGAGATCTCATTGAGACGTATAAGATGATGAATGGGATGGATAGGATAGAGGTGGAGAGACTCTTCCCGCTCAAAAAAGACAGTAGGACTAGGGGGCACAGCCTCAAAATAAAGGGGAGGCGGTTTAGAACGGAGTTGAGGAGGAACTTCTTCACTCAAAGGGTGGTGAATCTCTGGAATTCTCTGCCCGTTGAAGTGGTGGAGGCTGCCTCGCTAAATATTTTTAAGACGCGGGTTGATGGGTTTTTGATAAGAGAGGGGATTAAGGGTTATGGGGAGAAAGCGGGAAAGTGGAACTGAGCAGCGACAGATCAGCCATGATCTTGCTGAATGGCGGGGCAGGCTCGAAGGGCTAGATGGCCTACTCCTGCTCCTATTTCTTATGTTCTTATGTTCTTCACTATGCAGCCGGTAAAACTGACAATTATTCTTGAAGCTCTTACAAGGAGGAAAAACATGAGGAATTGCAGGAACTAGCAGGCCAGCGGCTGCAGCAGGAGGAGAGGAAGTTCCCTCAGGGCAGGACGTAGCTACACATCGCCCCGGGGACGGGGGTGTGGCCCAAGCCGACACAGGAGACAGAGACCTTGCCAGTTAAGGAAACACACGTCCAAGCTACCAGACAGTGTGAGCTGCCACAGGCTCCAGCTCTGTGTCTGTGCTGTACCCACCTGGACTGAGGACCTCGGGGAAGAGAGGGACTCCCGCTCCTGATGTGGTCAAGGTCACAGCGGCCCTCAGCTTTTATGCACCAGGTCTCTCCAGGCCACCAATGGGGATCTGTGGGATCTCCCAGTCCTCCGTCCACAGCTCACTCCATGAGTTGATGGATGCCCTGTTCAGCGGGACTGGCCAGTACATAAACTTTGACCTGGGCCAGGCCCAGCAAGAAGCCCGAGCTGCTGGACTTGCCACTGAGGGGGAATGCTGAATTTGCAGGAGAGAATCACCCTGCGGTGCCCACAATGCCATGCACCACCTTTAGTGAACAGGGAGGGGTTCCACTCCCCGAACATTCAGTTAGTGTGTGACCATAGGATGTGGATCATGCATGTGTGTGCATGACATCCAGTCAGCGTGACAGCTTCATCCTCAGGAGCTCTGAGGCTCACGGGGCACAAAGGCTAACTGGCTGATGACGGAGACTATAGACCGAGTGGTGACCATATAATGAGGTCCTCACGCTGCCCCTGCTCCACGGTGCATTGGCCTTCTAAAGATGTGCTTCTGAGGCTTGGACAACTTTAACAACGCCCTCTAGTACAACCCCCTGTAAGCTTCCTGCATCACGGTGATCTGCTGTGCACTCCACAAGCTGGTGGAGTAAGAGTAGGAGGAGGGAGACGAGCTGGATGTGCCTGGGTAGAAAGCAGACAATGAGGAAGAGGCAGGTGAAGGAGGACAGGACAATGAGGGAGGCCCTCATCACTACTAAGCTGCCCAATGAGGGGGTGTGTGTGGTGCTACAGCTGGAACCCCCTTCCCATATAATCCTTGTCACTCTCCCATGCAATGGGAGGTGAACCTGGGTTGGAAATGTTAGTGAGTTACTTTAGCTTCACTCTGCAGCACACTGTGATGGTGCCCTGGTGCAAACTAGGCTGATTCCTACCTGCTGTCTGCATGCACACTGGTGCCTGGGTCCACACCTGGGTAGGGGTTGAGGACTTCACCCTCTGCTGCAGGGCCTCAGGGCGGGGTGGGGGCAGGGAGCCTTTCTCAGTGCCATCTGGGTTACGGGGATGCCATAGCAGCTTGTGTGACCCAGTGGCGCTGCACTGTACCCACAGCTGGCACTGTTTGTCCTGAGCACTTTGATTTTAATGGCAGTGATACCAGCTGAACTTGGGGATTGCAGGAAAGGTGTGCCCAGGGCTTTCCCCTGCACACACTGGTGTTCGGGCTGGGGTATGGTCATTCCTGTTGGAGAATAATCAGAGACATATTATTCCCAACTGTGGAGTCCAATAACATTTATTGGTGCAAGTGACAGTGCAATAATTTAAATTAATGACACTTAACAGGCACTCATGATATTTAATTGTGCCTAATTTCCACAGCCTGAGTGGTGCAGGCCTTCACCCGTACCTAATTTCCATAACCTGAGTGGTGCAGGCCTTCACCCGTACCTAATTTCCACAGCCTGAGTGGTGCAGGCCTTCACCCGTACCTAATTTCCACAGCCTGAGTGGTGCAGGCCTTCACCCGTACCTAATTTCCACAGCCTGAGTGGTGCAGGCCTTCACCCGTACCTAATTTCCACAGCCTGAGTGGTGCAGGCCTTCACCCGTACCTAATTTCCACAGCCTGAGTGGTGCAGGCCTTCACCCGTACCTAATTTCCACAGCCTGAGTGGTGCAGGCCTTCACCCGTACCTAATTTCCAGAGCCTGAGTGGTGCAGGCCTTCACCCGTACCTAATTTCCACAGCCTGAGTGGTGCAGGCCTTCACCCGTACCTAATTTCCATAACCTGAGTGGTGCAGGCCTTCACCCGTACCTAATTTCCATAACCTGAGTGGTGCAGGCCTTCAGCCGTACCTAATTTCCATAACCTGAGTGGCGCAGGCCTTCACCCGTACCTAATTTCCACAGCCTGAGTGGTGCAGGCCTTCACCCGTACCTAATTTCCATAACCTGAGTGGTGCAGGCCTTCAGCCGTACCTAATTTCCACAGCCTGAGTGGTGCAGGCCTTCACCCGTACCTAATTTCCACAGCCTGAGTGGTGCAGGCCTTCACCCGTACCTACTTTCCACAGCCTGAGTGGTGCAGGCCTTCACCCGTACCTAATTTCCACAGCCTGAGTGGTGCAGGCCTTCACCCGTACCTAATTTCCACAGCCTGAGTGGTGCAGGTCGTCACCCGTACCTAATTTCCACAGCCTGAGTGGTGCAGGCCTTCACCCGTACCTAATTTCCATAACCTGAGTGGTGCAGACCTTCACCCGTACCTAATTTCCATAACCTGAGTGGTGCAGGCCTTCACCCGTACCTAATTTCCACAGCCTGAGTGGTGCAGGCCTTCACCCGTACCTAATTTCCACAGCCTGAGTGGTGCAGGCCTTCACCCGTACCTAATTTCCACAGCCTGAGTGGTGCAGGCCTTCACCCGTACCTAATTTCCACAGCCTGAGTGGTGCAGGCCTTCACCCGTACCTAATTTCCACAACCTGAGTGGTGCAGGCCTTCACCCGTACCGAATTTCCACAGCCTGAGTGGTGCAGGCCTTCACCCGTACCTAATTTCCACAGCCTGAGTGGTGCAGGCCTTCACCCGTACCTAATTTCCATAACCTGAGTGGTGCAGGCCTTCACCCGTACCTAATTTCCACAGCCTGAGTGGTGCAGGCCTTCACCCGTACCTAATTTCCACAGCCTGAGTGGTGCAGGCCTTCACCCGTACCTAATTTCCACAGCCTGAGTGGTGCAGGCCTTCACCCGTACCTAATTTCCACAGCCTGAGTGGTGCAGGCCTTCACCCGTACCTAATTTCCACAGCCTGAGTGGCACAGGCCTTCACCCGTACCTAATTTCCATAACCTGAGTGGTGCAGGCCTTCACCCGTACCGAATTTCCACAGCCTGAGTGGTGCAGGCCTTCACCCGTACCTAATTTCCACAGCCTGAGTGGTGCAGGCCTTCACCCGTACCTAATTTCCACAGCCTGAGTGGCACAGGCCTTCACCCGTACCTAATTTCCACAGCCTGAGAGGCGCAGGCCTTCACCCGTACCTAATTTAAACAGCCTGAGTGGTGCAGGCCTTCACCCGTACCTAATTTCCACAGCCTGAGTGGTGCAGGCCTTCACCCGTACCTAATTTCCACAGCCTGAGTGGCACAGGCCTTCACCCGTACCTAATTTCCACAGCCTGAGTGGTGCAGGCCTTCACCCGTACCTAATTTCCACAGCCTGAGTGGTGCAGGCCTTCACCCGTACCTAATTTCCACAGCCTGAGTTGTGCAGGCCTTCACCCGTACCTAATTTCCATAACCTGAGTGGTGCAGGCCTTCACCCGTACCTAATTTCCACAGCCTGAGTTGTGCAGGCCTTCACCCGTACCTAATTTCCATAACCTGAGTGGTGCAGGCCTTCACACGTACCTAATTTCCACAGCCTGAGTGGCGCAGGCCTTCACCCGTACCTAATTTCCACAGCCTGAGTGGTGCAGGCCTTCACCCGTACCTAATTTCCACAGCCTGAGTGGTGCAGCCCTTCACCCGTACCTAATTTCCATAACCTGAGTGGTGTAGGCCTTCACCCGTACCTAATTTCCACAGCCTGAGTGGCGCAGGCCTTCACCCGTACCTAATTTCCATAACCTGAGTGGTGTAGGCCTTCACCCGTACCTAATTTCCACAGCCTGAGTGGTGCAGGCCTTCACCCGTACCTAATTTCCACAACCTGAGTGGCGCAGGCCTTCACCCGTACCTAATTTCCACAACCTGAGTGGTGCAGGCCTTCACCCGTACCTAATTTCCACAGCCTGAGTGGTGCAGGCCTTCACCCGTACCTAATTTCCACAGCCTGAGTGGTGCAGGCCTTCACCCGTACCTAATTTCCATAACCTGAGTGGTGTAGGCCTTCACCCGTACCTAATTTCCACAGCCTGAGTGGCGCAGGCCTTCACCCGTACCTAATTTCCATAACCTGAGTGGTGTAGGCCTTCACCCGTACCTAATTTCCACAACCTGAGTGGTGCAGGCCTTCACCCGTACCTAATTTCCACAGCCTGAGTGGTGCAGGCCTTCACCCGTACCTAATTTCCACAACCTGAGTGGCGCAGGCCTTCAGCCGTACCTAATTTCCACAACCTGAGTGGTGCAGGCCTTCACCCGTACCTAATTTCCACAGCCTGAGTGGTGCAGGCCTTTACCCGTACCTAATTTCCACAGCCTGAGTGCTGCAGGCCTTCACCCGTACCTAATTTCCATAACCTGAGTGGTGCAGGCCTTCACCCGTAGCTAATTTCCACAGCCTGAGTGGTGCAGGCCTTCACCCGTACCTAATTTCCACAGCCTGAGTTGTGCAGGCCTTCACCCGTACCTAATTTCCACAGCCTGAGTGGTGCAGGCCTTCACCCGTACCTAATTTCCACAGCCTGAGTGGTGCAGGCCTTCACCCGTACCTAATTTCCATAACCTGAGTGGTGCAGGCCTTCACCCGTACCTAATTTCCACAGCCTGAGTGGTGCAGGCCTTCACCCGTACCTAATTTCCATAACCTGATTGGTGCAGGCCTTCACCCGTACCTAATTTCCACAGCCTGACTGGTGTAGGCCTTCACCCGTACCTAATTTCCATAATCTGATTGGTGCAGGCCTTCACCCGTACCTAATTTCCACAGCCTGAGTGGTGTAGGCCTTCACCCGTACCTAATTTCCACAGCCTGAGTGGTGCAGGCCTTCACCCGTACCTAATTTCCATAACCTGAGTGGTGCAGGCCTTCACCCGTACCTAATTTCCACAGCCTGAGTGGTGCAGGCCTTCACCCGTACCTAATTTCCACAGCCTGAGTGGTGCAGGCCTTCACCCGTACCTAATTTCCACAGCCTGAGTGGTGCAGGCCTTCACCCGTACCTAATTTCCATAACCTGAGTGGTGCAGGCCTTCACCCGTACCTAATTTCCATAACCTGAGTGGTGCAGACCTTCACCCGTACCTAATTTCCACAGCCTGAGTGGTGCAGGCCTTCACCCGTACCTAATTTCCACAGCCTGAGTGGTGCAGGCCTTCACCCGTACCTAATTTCCACAGCCTGAGAGGTGCAGGCCTTCACCCGTACCTAATTTCCACAGCCTGAGGTGCGCAGGCCTTCACCCGTACCTAATTTCCACAGCCTGAGTGGTGCAGACCTTCACCCGTACTTTATTTCCATAACCTGAGTGGTGCAGGCCTTCACCCGTACCTAATTTCCACAGCCTGAGTGGCGCAGGCCTTCACCCGTACCTAATTTCCATAACCTGAGTGGTGCAGGCCTTCACCCGTACCTAATTTCCACAGCCTGAGTGGTGCAGACCTTCACCCGTACCTAATTTCCATAACCTGAGTGGTGCAGGCCTTCACCCGTACCTAATTTCCACAGCCTGAGTGGTGCAGACCTTCACCCGTACCAAATTTCCATAACCTGAGTGGTGCAGGCCTTCACCCGTACCTAATTTCCACAGCCTGAGTGGTGCAGACCTTCACCCGTACCTAATTTCCATAACCTCAGTGGTGCAGGCCTTCACCCGTACCTAATTTCCACAGCCTGATTGGTGCAGACCTTCACCCGTACCTAATTTCCATAACCTCAGTGGTGCAGGCCTTCACCCGTACCTAATTTCCACAGCCTGAGTGGTGCAGGCCTTCACCCGTACCTAATTTCCACAGCCTGATTGGTGCAGACCTTCACCCGTACCTAATTTCCATAACCTCAGTGGTGCAGGCCTTCACCCGTACCTAATTTCCACAGCCTGAGTGGTGCAGGCCTTCACCCGTACCTAATTTCCACAGCCTGAGTGGTGCAGGCCTTCACCCGTACCTAATTTCCACAGCCTGATTGGTGCAGGCCTTCACCGGTACCTAATTTCCACAACCTGAGTGGTGCAGACCTTCACCCGTACCTAATTTCCATAGCCTGAGTGGTGCAGGCCTTCACCCGTACCTAATTTCCACAGCCTGTGTGGTGCAGGCCTTCACCCGTACCTAATTTCCACAGCCTGAGTGGTGCAGGCCTTCACCCGTACCTAATTTCCAGAGCCTGAGTGGTGCAGGTCTTCACCCGTACCTAATTTCCACAGCCTGAGTGGTGCAGGCCTTCACCCGTACCTAATTTCCATAACCTGAGTGGTGCAGACCTTCACCCGTACCTAATTTCCATAACCTGAGTGGTGCAGGCCTTCACCCGTACCTAATTTCCATAACCTGAGTGGTGCAGGCCTTCACCCGTACCTAATTTCCACAGCCTGAGTGGTGCAGGACTTCACCCGTACCTAATTTCCACAGCCTGAGTGGTGCAGGCCTTCACCCGTACCTAATTTCCACAGCCTGAGTGGTGCAGGCCTTCACCCGTACCTAATTTCCACAGCCTGAGTGGTGCAGGCCTTCACCCGTACCTAATTTCCATAACCTGAGTGGTGCAGGCCTTCACCCGTACCGAATTTCCACAGCCTGAGTGGTGCAGGCCTTCACCCGTACCTAATTTCCACAGCCTGAGTGGTGCAGGCCTTCACCCGTACCTAATTTCCACAGCCTGAGTGGTGCAGGCCTTCACCCGTACCTAATTTCCATAACCTGAGTGGTGCAGGCCTTCAGCCGTACCTAATTTCCATAACCTGAGTGGCGCAGGCCTTCACCCGTACCTAATTTCCACAGCCTGAGTGGTGCAGGCCTTCACCCGTACCTAATTTCCATAACCTGAGTGGTGCAGGCCTTCAGCCGTACCTAATTTCCATAACCTGAGTGGCGCAGGCCTTCACCCGTACCTAATTTCCACAGCCTGAGTGGTGCAGGCCTTCACCCGTACCTAATTTCCATAACCTGAGTGGTGCAGGCCTTCAGCCGTACCTAATTTCCACAGCCTGAGTGGTGCAGGCCTTCACCCGTACCTAATTTCCACAGCCTGAGTGGTGCAGGCCTTCACCCGTACCTACTTTCCACAGCCTGAGTGGTGCAGGCCTTCACCCGTACCTAATTTCCACAGCCTGAGTGGTGCAGGCCTTCACCCGTACCTAATTTCCACAGCCTGAGTGGTGCAGGTCGTCACCCGTACCTAATTTCCACAGCCTGAGTGGTGCAGGCCTTCACCCGTACCTAATTTCCACAGCCTGAGTGGTGCAGGCCTTCACCCGTACCTAATTTCCACAGCCTGAGTGGTGCAGGCCTTCACCCGTACCTAATTTCCATAACCTGAGTGGTGCAGACCTTCACCCGTACCTAATTTCCATAACCTGAGTGGTGCAGGCCTTCACCCGTACCTAATTTCCACAACCTGAGTGGTGCAGGCCTTCACCCGTACCTAATTTCCACAGCCTGAGTGGTGCAGGCCTTCACCCGTACCTAATTTCCACAGCCTGAGTGGTGCAGGCCTTCACCCGTACCTAATTTCCACAGCCTGAGTGGTGCAGGCCTTCACCCGTACCTAATTTCCACAACCTGAGTGGTGCAGGCCTTCACCCGTACCGAATTTCCACAGCCTGAGTGGTGCAGGCCTTCACCCGTACCTAATTTCCACAGCCTGAGTGGTGCAGGCCTTCACCCGTACCTAATTTCCACAGCCTGAGTGGTGCAGGCCTTCACCCGTACCTAATTTCCACAGCCTGAGTGGCACAGGCCTTCACCCGTACCTAATTTCCATAACCTGAGTGGTGCAGGCCTTCACCCGTACCTAATTTCCACAGCCTGAGTGGTGCAGGCCTTCACCCGTACCTAATTTCCACAGCCTGAGTGGTGCAGGCCTTCACCCGTACCTAATTTCCACAGCCTGAGTGGCACAGGCCTTCACCCGTACCTAATTTCCACAGCCTGAGTGGCGCAGGCCTTCACCCGTACCTAATTTAAACAGCCTGAGTGGTGCAGGCCTTCACCCGTACCTAATTTCCACAGCCTGAGTGGTGCAGGCCTTCACCCGTACCTAATTTAAACAGCCTGAGTGGTGCAGGCCTTCACCCGTACCTAATTTCCACAGCCTGAGTGGTGCAGGCCTTCACCCGTACCTAATTTCCACAGCCTGAGTGGTGCAGGCCTTCACCCGTACCTAATTTCCACAGCCTGAGTGGCACAGGCCTTCACCCGTACCTAATTTCCACAGCCTGAGTGGTGCAGGCCTTCACCCGTACCTAATTTCCACAGCCTGAGTGGTGCAGGCCTTCACCCGTACCTAATTTCCACAGCCTGAGTTGTGCAGGCCTTCACCCGTACCTAATTTCCATAACCTGAGTGGTGCAGGCCTTCACCCGTACCTAATTTCCACAGCCTGAGTTGTGCAGGCCTTCACCCGTACCTAATTTCCATAACCTGAGTGGTGCAGGCCTTCACACGTACCTAATTTCCACAGCCTGAGTGGCGCAGGCCTTCACCCGTACCTAATTTCCACAGCCTGAGTGGTGCAGGCCTTCACCCGTACCTAATTTCCACAGCCTGAGTGGTGCAGCCCTTCACCCGTACCTAATTTCCATAACCTGAGTGGTGTAGGCCTTCACCCGTACCTAATTTCCACAGCCTGAGTGGCGCAGGCCTTCACCCGTACCTAATTTCCATAACCTGAGTGGTGTAGGCCTTCACCCGTACCTAATTTCCACAGCCTGAGTGGTGCAGGCCTTCACCCGTGCCTAATTTCCACAACCTGAGTGGCGCAGGCCTTCACCCGTACCTAATTTCCACAACCTGAGTGGTGCAGGCCTTCACCCGTACCTAATTTCCACAGCCTGAGTGGTGCAGGCCTTCACCCGTACCTAATTTCCACAGCCTGTGTGGTGCAGGCCTTCACCCGTACCTAATTTCCATAACCTGAGTGGTGTAGGCCTTCACCCGCACCTAATTTCCACAGCCTGAGTGGCGCAGGCCTTCACCCGTACCTAATTTCCATAACCTGAGTGGTGTAGGCCTTCACCCGTACCTAATTTCCACAACCTGAGTGGTGCAGGCCTTCACCCGTACCTAATTTCCACAGCCTGAGTGGTGCAGGCCTTCACCCGTACCTAATTTCCACAACCTGAGTGGTGCAGGCCTTCACCCGTACCTAATTTCCACAGCCTGAGTGGTGCAGGCCTTCACCCGTACCTAATTTCCACAACCTGAGTGGCGCAGGCCTTCAGCCGTACCTAATTTCCACAACCTGAGTGGTGCAGGCCTTCACCCGTACCTAATTTCCACAGCCTGAGTGGTGCAGGCCTTTACCCGTACCTAATTTCCACAGCCTGAGTGCTGCAGGCCTTCACCCGTACCTAATTTCCATAACCTGAGTGGTGCAGGCCTTCACCCGTAGCTAATTTCCACAGCCTGAGTGGTGCAGGCCTTCACCCGTACCTAATTTCCACAGCCTGAGTTGTGCAGGCCTTCACCCGTACCTAATTTCCACAGCCTGAGTGGTGCAGGCCTTCACCCGTACCTAATTTCCACAGCCTGAGTGGTGCAGGCCTTCACCCGTACCTAATTTCCATAACCTGAGTGGTGCAGGCCTTCACCCGTACCTAATTTCCACAGCCTGAGTGGTGCAGGCCTTCACCCGTACCTAATTTCCATAACCTGATTGGTGCAGGCCTTCACCCGTACCTAATTTCCACAGCCTGACTGGTGTAGGCCTTCACCCGTACCTAATTTCCATAATCTGATTGGTGCAGGCCTTCACCCGTACCTAATTTCCACAGCCTGAGTGGTGTAGGCCTTCACCCGTACCTAATTTCCACAGCCTGAGTGGTGCAGGCCTTCACCCGTACCTAATTTCCATAACCTGAGTGGTGCAGGCCTTCACCCGTACCTAATTTCCACAGCCTGAGTGGTGCAGGCCTTCACCCGTACCTAATTTCCACAGCCTGAGTGGTGCAGGCCTTCACCCGTACCTAATTTCCACAGCCTGAGTGGTGCAGGCCTTCACCCGTACCTAATTTCCATAACCTGAGTGGTGCAGGCCTTCACCCGTACCTAATTTCCACAGCCTGAGTGGTGCAGACCTTCACCCGTACTTTATTTCCATAACCTGAGTGGTGCAGGCCTTCACCCGTACCTAATTTCCACAGCCTGAGTGGCGCAGGCCTTCACCCGTACCTAATTTCCATAACCTGAGTGGTGCAGGCCTTCACCCGTACCTAATTTCCACAGCCTGAGTGGTGCAGACCTTCACCCGTACCTAATTTCCATAACCTGAGTGGTGCAGGCCTTCACCCGTACCTAATTTCCACAGCCTGAGTGGTGCAGACCTTCACCCGTACCTAATTTCCATAACCTCAGTGGTGCAGGCCTTCACCCGTACCTAATTTCCACAGCCTGAGTGGTGCAGACCTTCACCCGTACCTAATTTCCATAACCTCAGTGGTGCAGGCCTTCACCCGTACCTAATTTCCACAGCCTGATTGGTGCAGACCTTCACCCGTACCTAATTTCCATAACCTCAGTGGTGCAGGCCTTCACCCGTACCTAATTTCCACAGCCTGAGTGGTGCAGGCCTTCACCCGTACCTAATTTCCACAGCCTGAGTGGTGCAGGCCTTCACCCGTACCTAATTTCCACAGCCTGATTGGTGCAGGCCTTCACCGGTACCTAATTTCCACAACCTGAGTGGTGCAGACCTTCACCCGTACCTAATTTCCATAGCCTGAGTGGTGCAGGCCTTCACCCGTACCTAATTTCCACAGCCTGAGTGGTGCAGGCCTTCACCCGTACCTAATTTCCACAGCCTGAGTGGTGCAGGCCTTCACCCGTACCTAATTTCCAGAGCCTGAGTGGTGCAGGTCTTCACCCGTACCTAATTTCCACAGCCTGAGTGGTGCAGGCCTTCACCCGTACCTAATTTCCATAACCTGAGTGGTGCAGACCTTCACCCGTACCTAATTTCCATAACCTGAGTGGTGCAGGCCTTCACCCGTACCTAATTTCCATAACCTGAGTGGTGCAGGCCTTCACCCGTACCTAATTTCCACAGCCTGAGTGGTGCAGGACTTCACCCGTACCTAATTTCCACAGCCTGAGTGGTGCAGGCCTTCACCCGTACCTAATTTCCACAGCCTGAGTGGTGCAGGCCTTCACCCGTACCTAATTTCCACAGCCTGAGTGGTGCAGGCCTTCACCCGTACCTAATTTCCAGAGCCTGAGTGGTGCAGGCCTTCACCCGTACCGAATTTCCACAGCCTGAGTGGTGCAGGCCTTCACCCGTACCTAATTTCCACAGCCTGAGTGGTGCAGGCCTTCACCCGTACCTAATTTCCACAGCCTGAGTGGTGCAGGCCTTCACCCGTACCTAATTTCCACAGCCTGAGTGGTGCAGGCCTTCACCCGTACCTAATTTCCACAGCCTGAGTGGCACAGGCCTTCACCCGTACCTAATTTCCATAACCTGAGTGGTGCAGGCCTTCACCCGTACCGAATTTCCACAGCCTGAGTGGTGCAGGCCTTCACCCGTACCTAATTTCCACAGCCTGAGTGGTGCAGGCCTTCACCCGTACCTAATTTCCACAGCCTGAGTGGCACAGGCCTTCACCCGTACCTAATTTCCACAGCCTGAGTGGTGCAGGCCTTCACCCGTACCTAATTTCCACAGCCTGAGTGGTGCAGGCCTTCACCCGTACCTAATTTCCACAGCCTGAGTTGTGCAGGCCTTCACCCGTACCTAATTTCCATAACCTGAGTGGTGCAGGCCTTCAGCCGTACCTAATTTCCACAGCCTGAGTTGTGCAGGCCTTCACCCGTACCTAATTTCCATAACCTGAGTGGTGCAGGCCTTCACCCGTACCTAATTTCCACAGCCTGAGTGGCGCAGGCCTTCACCCGTACCTAATTTCCACAGCCTGAGTGGTGCAGGCCTTCACCCGTACCTAATTTCCGCAGCCTGAGTGGTGCAGGCCTTCACCCGTACCTAATTTCCATAACCTGAGTGGTGTAGGCCTTCACCCGTACCTAATTTCCACAGCCTGAGTGGCGCAGGCCTTCACCCGTACCTAATTTCCATAACCTGAGTGGTGTAGGCCTTCACCCGTACCTAATTTCCACAACCTGAGTGGTGCAGGCCTTCACCCATACCTAATTTCCACAACCTGAGTGGCGCAGGCCTTCACCCGTACCTAATTTCCACAACCTGAGTGGTGCAGGCCTTCACCCGTACCTAATTTCCACAGCCTGAGTGGTGCAGGCCTTCACCCGTACCTAATTTCCACAGCCTGAGTGGTGCAGGCCTTCACCCGTACCTAATTTCCATAACCTGAGTGGTGTAGGCCTTCACCCGTACCTTATTTCCACAGCCTGAGTGGCGCAGGCCTTCACCCGTACCTAATTTCCATAACCTGAGTGGTGTAGGCCTTCACCCGTACCTAATTTCCACAGCCTGAGTGGCACAGGCCTTCACCCGTACCTAATTTCCATAACCTGAGTGGTGCAGGCCTTCACCCGTACCTAATTTCCACAGCCTGAGTGGTGCAGGCCTTCACCCGTACCTAATTTCCACAGCCTGAGTGGTGCAGGCCTTCACCCGTACCTAATTTCCACAGCCTGAGTGGTGCAGGCCTTCACCCGTACCTAATTTCCATAACCTGAGTGGTGCAGGCCTTCACCCGTACCTAATTTCCACAGCCTGAGTGGTGCAGGCCTTCACCCGTACCTAATTTCCATAACCTGATTGGTGCAGGCCTTCACCCGTACCTAATTTCCACAGCCTGAGTGGTGCAGGCCTTCACCCGTACCTAATTTCCATAACCTGAGTGGTGTAGGCCTTCACCCGTACCTAATTTCCACAGCCTGAGTGGCGCAGGCCTTCACCCGTACCTAATTTCCATAACCTGAGTGGTGTAGGCCTTCACCCGTACCTAATTTCCACAACCTGAGTGGTGCAGGCCTTCACCCATACCTAATTTCCACAACCTGAGTGGCGCAGGCCTTCACCCGTACCTAATTTCCACAACCTGAGTGGTGCAGGCCTTCACCCGTACCTAATTTCCACAGCCTGAGTGGTGCAGGCCTTCACCCGTACCTAATTTCCACAGCCTGAGTGGTGCAGGCCTTCACCCGTACCTAATTTCCATAACGTGAGTGGTGTAGGCCTTCACCCGTACCTAATTTCCACAGCCTGAGTGGCGCAGGCCTTCACCCGTACCTAATTTCCATAACCTGAGTGGTGTAGGCCTTCACCCGTACCTAATTTCCACAACCTGAGTGGTGCAGGCCTTCACCCGTACCTAATTTCCACAGCCTGAGTGGTGCAGGCCTTCACCCGTACCTAATTTCCACAACCTGAGTGGCGCAGGCTTTCACCCGTACCTAATTTCCACAACCTGAGTGGTGCAGGCCTTCACCCGTACCTAATTTCCATAGCCTGAGTGGTGCAGGCCTTTACCCGTACCTAATTTCCACAGCCTGAGTGGTGCAGGCCTTCACCCGTAACTAATTTCCATAACCTGAGTGGTGCAGGCCTTCACCCGTAGCTAATTTCCACAGCCTGAGTGGTGCAGGCCTTCACCCGTACCTAATTTCCACAGCCTGAGTGGTGCAGGCCTTCACCCGTACCTAATTTCCACAGCCTGAGTGGTGCAGGCCTTCACCCGTACCTAATTTCCACAGCCTGAGTGGTGCAGGCCTTCACCCGTACCTAATTTCCACAGCCTGAGTGGTGCAGGCCTTCACCCGTACCTAATTTCCACAGCCTGAGTGGTGCAGGCCTTCACCCGTACCTAATTTCCATAACCTGAGTGGTGCAGGCCTTCACCCGTACCTAATTTCCACAGCCTGAGTGGTGCAGGCCTTCACCCGTACCTAATTTCCATAACCTGATTGGTGCAGGCCTTCACCCGTACCTAATTTCCACAGCCTGAGTGGTGTAGGCCTTCACCCGTACCTAATTTCCATAACCTGATTGGTGCAGGCCTTCACCCGTACCTAATTTCCACAGCCTGAGTGGTGTAGGCCTTCACCCGTACCTAATTTCCATAACCTGAGTGGTGCAGGCCTTCACCCGTACCTAATTTCCATAACCTGAGTGGTGCAGGCCTTCACCCGTACCTAATTTCCACAGCCTGAGTGGTGCAGGCCTTCACCCGTACCTAATTTCCACAGCCTGAGTGGTGCAGGCCTTCACCCGTACCTAATTTCCACAGCCTGAGTGGTGCAGGCCTTCACCCGTACCTAATTTCCATAACCTGAGTGGTGCAGACCTTCACCCGTACCTAATTTCCACAGCCTGAGTGGTGCAGGCCTTCACCCGTACCTAATTTCCACAGCCTGAGTGGTGCAGGCCTTCACCCGTACCTAATTTCCACAGCCTGAGTGGTGCAGGCCTTCACCCGTACCTAATTTCCACAGCCTGAGTGGCGCAGGCCTTCACCCGTACCTAATTTCCACAGCCTGAGTG
Organism: Carcharhinus amblyrhynchos; assembly: GCF_965287045.1. Taxonomy (NCBI): domain Eukaryota; kingdom Metazoa; phylum Chordata; class Chondrichthyes; order Carcharhiniformes; family Carcharhinidae; genus Carcharhinus; species Carcharhinus amblyrhynchos. The sequence continues at coordinate 2,465,409 of NC_137324.1, read as the reverse complement.
GTGCAGACCTTCACCCGTACTTAATTTCCATAACCTGAGTGGTGCAGGCCTTCACCCGTGCCTAATTTCCACAGCCTGAGTGGCGCAGGCCTTCACCCGTACCTAATTTCCATAACCTGAGTGGTGCAGGCCTTCACCCGTACCTAATTTCCACAACCTGAGTGGCGCAGGCCTTCACCCGTACCTAATTTCCACAACCTGAGTGGTGCAGGCCTTCACCCGTACCTAATTTCCACAGCCTGAGTGGTGCAGACCTTCTCCCGTACCTAATTTCCATAACCTCAGTGGTGCAGGCCTTCACCCGTACCTAATTTCCACAGCCTGATTGGTGCAGGCCTTCACCGGTACCTAATTTCCACAGCCTGATTGGTGCAGACCTTCACCCGTACCTAATTTCCATAGCCTGAGTGGTGCAGGCCTTCACCCGAACCTAATTTCCACAGCCTGAGTGGTGCAGGCCTTCACCCGTACCTAATTTCCACAGCCTGAGTTGTGCAGGCCTTCACCCGTACCTAATTTCCACAGCCTGAGTGGTGCAGGCCTTCACCCGTACCTAATTTCCATAACCTGAGTGGTGCAGGCCTTCACCCGTACCTAATTTCCACAGCCTGAGTGGTGCAGGCCTTCACCCGTACCTAATTTCCACAGCCTGAGTGGTGCAGGCCTTCACCCGTACCTAATTTCCACAGCCTGAGTGGTGCAGGCCTTCACCCGTACCTAATTTCCACAGCCTGAGTGGTGCAGGCCTTCACCCGTACCTAACTTCCACAGCCTGAGTGGTACAGGCCTTCACCCGTACCTAATTTCCAGAGCCTGAGTGGTGCAGGCCTTCACCCGTACCTAATTTCCACAGCCTGAGTGGTGCAGGCCTTCACCCGTACCTAATTTCCATAACCTGAGTGGTGCAGGCCTTCACCCGTACCTAATTTCCATAACCTGAGTGGTGCAGACCTTCACCCGTACCTAATTTCCATAACCTGAGTGGTGCAGGCCTTCACCCGTACCTAATTTCCATAACCTGAGTGGCGCAGGCCTTCACCCGTACCTAATTTCCATAACCTGAGTGGTGCAGGCCTTCACCCGTACCTAATTTCCACAGCCTGAGTGGTGCAGGCCTTCACCCGTACCTAATTTCCACAGCCTGAGTGGTGCAGGCCTTCACCCGTACCTAATTTCCACAGCCTAAGTGGTGCAGGCCTTCACCCCTACCTAATTTCCACAGCCTGAGTGGTGCAGGCCTTCACCCGTACCTAATTTCCACAGCCAAAGTGGTGCAGGCCTTCACCCGTACCTAATTTCCACAGCCTCAGTGGTGCAGGCCTTCACCCGTACCTAATTTCCAGAGCCTGAGTGGTGCAGGTCTTCACCCGTACCTAATTTCCACAGCCTGAGTGGTGCAGGCCTTCACCCGTACCTAATTTCCACAGCCTGAGTGGTGCAGGCCTTCACCCGTACCTAATTTCCACAGCCTGAGTGGTGCAGGCCTTCACCCGTACCTAATTTCCACAGCCTGAGTGGTGCAGGCCTTCACCCGTACCTAATTTCCACAGCCTGAGTGGTGCAGGCCTTCACCCGTACCTAATTTCCATAACCTGAGTGGTGCAGGCCTTCACCCATACCTAATTTCCATAACCTGAGTGGTGCAGACCTTCACCCGTACCTAATTTCCACAGCCTGAGTGGCGCAGGCCTTCACCCGTACCTAATTTCCACAGCCTGAGTGGCGCAGGCCTTCACCCGTACCTAATTTCCACAGCCTGAGTGGTGCAGACCTTCAATCGTACTTAATTTCCATAACCTGAGTGGTGCAGGCCTTCACCCGTACCTAATTTCCACAGCCTGAGTGGTGCAGGCCTTCACCCGTACCTAATTTCCACTGCCTGAGTGGTGCAGACCTTCACCCGTACCTAATTTCCATAACCTGAGTGGTGCAGGCCTTCACCCGTACCTAATTTCCACTGCCTGATTGGTGCAGGCCTTCACCGGTACCTAATTTCCACAGCCTGATTGGTGCAGGCCTTCACCCGTACCTAATTTCCACAGCCTGAGTGGTGCAGGCCTTCACCCGTACCTAATTTCCAAAGCCTGAGTGGTGCAGGCCTTCACCCGTACCTAATTTCCACAGCCTGAGTGGTGCAGGCCTTCACCCGTACCTAATTTCCACAGCCTGAGTGGTGCAGGCCTTCACCCGTACCTAATTTCCATAACCTGAGTGGTGCAGGCCTTCACCCGTACCTAATTTCCACAGCCTGAGTGGTGCAGGCCTTCACCCGTACCTAATTTCCACAGCCTGAGTGGTGCAGGCCTTCACCCGTACCTAATTTCCACAGCCTGAGTGGTGCAGGCCTTCACCCGTACCTAATTTCCACAGCCTGAGTGGTGCAGGCCTTCACCCGTACCTAACTTCCACAGCCTGAGTGGTACAGGCCTTCACCCGTACCTAATTTCCAGAGCCTGAGTGGTGCAGGTCTTCACCCGTACCTAATTTCCACAGCCTGAGTGGTGCAGGCCTTCACCCGTACCTAATTTCCACAGCCTGAGTGGTGCAGGCCTTCACCCGTACCTAATTTCCACAGCCTGAGTGGCGCAGGCCTTCACCCGTACCTAATTTCCATAACCTGAGTGGTGCAGGCCTTCACCCGTACCGAATTTCCACAGCCTGAGTGGTGCAAGCCTTCACCCGTACCTAATTTCCACAGCCTGAGTGGTGCAGGCCTTCACCCGTACCTAATTTCCATATCCTGAGTGGTGCAGGCCTTCACCCGTACCTAATTTCCACAGCCTGAGTGGCGCAGGCCTTCACCCGTACCTAATTTCCACAGCCTGAGTGGTGCAGCCTATCACACGTACCTAATTTCCATAGCCTGAGTGGTGCAGGCCTTCACCCGTACCTAATTTCCACAGCCTGAGTGGTGCAGGCCTTCACCCGTACCTAATTTCCACAGCCTGAGTGGTGTAGGCCTTCACCCGTACCTAATTTCCAGAGCCTGAGTGGTGCAGGCCTTCACCCGTACCTAATTTCCATAGCCTGAGTGGTGCAGGCCTTCACCCGTACCTAATTTCCACAGCCTGAGTGGTGCAGGCCTTCACCCGTACCTAATTTCCACAGCCTGAGTGGTGCAGGCCTTGACCCGTACCTAATTTCCATAACCTGAGTGGTGCAGGCCTTCACCCGTACCTAATTTCCACAGCCTGAGTGGTGCAGGCCTTCACCCGTACCTAACTTCCACAGCCTGAGTGGTGCAGGCCTTCACCCGTACCTAATTTCCACAGCCTGAGTGGTGCAGGCCTTCACCCGTACCTAATTTCCACAGCCTGAGTTGTGCAGGCCTTCACCCGTACCGAATTTCCACAGCCTGAGTGGTGCAGGCCTTCACCCGTACCTAATTTCCACAGCCTGAGTGGTGCAGGCCTTCACCCGTACCTAATTTCCACAGCCTGAGTGGTGCAGGCCTTCACCCGTACCTAATTTCCAAAGCCTGAGTGGCACAGGCCTTCACCCGTACCTAATTTCCATAACCTGAGTGGTGCAGGCCTTCACCCGTACCTAATTTCCACAGCCTGAGTGGTGCAGGCCTTCACCCGTACCTAATTTCCATAACCTGAGTGGTGCAGGCCTTCACCCGTACCTAATTTCCACAGCCTGAGTGGCGCAGGCCTTCACCCGTGCCTAATTTCCAAAACCTGAGTGGTGCAGACCTTCACCCGTACCTAATTTCCACAGCCTGAGTGGTGCAGGCCTTCACCCGTACCTAATTTCCATAGCCTGAGTGGTGCAGGCCTTCACCCGTACCTAATTTCCACAGCCTGAGTGGTGCAGGCCTTCACCCGTACCTAATTTCCATAACCTGAGTGGTGCAGGCCTTCACCCGTACCTAATTTCCACAACCTGAGTGGCGCAGGCCTTCACACGTACCTAACTTCCACAGCCTGAGTGGTGCAGGCCTTCACCCGTACCTAATTTCCACAGCCTGAGTTGTGTAGGCCTTCACCCGTACCTAATTTCCACAGCCTGAGTGGTGCAGGCCTTCACCCGTACCTAATTTCCACAGCCTGAGTGGTGCAGGCCTTCACCCGTACCTAATTTCCACTGCCTGAGTGGTGCAGACCTTCACCCGTACCTAATTTCCATAACCTGAGTGGTGCAGGCCTTCACCCGTACCTAATTTCCACAACCTGAGTGGTGCAGGCCTTCACCCGTACCTAATTTCCACAACCTGAGTGGCGCAGGCCTTCAGCCGTACCTAATTTCCACAACGTGAGTGGTGCAGGCCTTCACCCGTACCTAATTTCCACAGCCTGAGTGGTGCAGGCCTTCACCCGTACCTAATTTCCACAGCCTGAGTGGTGCAGGCCTTCACCCGTACCTAATTTCCACAGCCTGAGTGGTGCAGGCCTTCACCCGTACCTAATTTCCACAGCCTGAGTGGTGCAGGCCTTCACCCGTACCAAATTTCCACAGCCTGAGTGGTGCAGGCCTTCACCCGTACCTATTTTCCACAACCTGAGTGGTGCAGGCCTTCACCCGTACCTAATTTCCACAGCCTGAGTGGTGCAGGCCTTCACCTGTACCTAATTTCCACAGCCTGAGTGGTGCAGGCCTTCACCCGTACCTAATTTCCATAACCTGAGTGGTGCAGGCCTTCACCCGTACCTAATTTCCTTAACCTGAGTGGTGTAGGCCTTCACCCGTACCTAATTTCCACAGCCTGAGTGGTGCAGGCCTTCACCCGTACCTAATTTCCACAGCCTGAGTGGTGCAGGCCTTCACCCGTACCTAATTTCCTTAACCTGAGTGGTGTAGGCCTTCACCCGTACCTAATTTCCACAGCCTGAGTGGTGCAGGCCTTCACCCGTACCTAATTTCCATAACCTGAGTGGTGCAGGCCTTCACCCGTACCTAATTTCCATAACCTGAGTGGTGCAGGCCTTCACCCGTACCTAATTTCCATAACCTGAGTGGTGCAGGCCTTCACCCGTACCTAATTTCCATAACCTGAGTGGTGCAGGCCTTCACCCGTACCTATTTTCCATAACCTGAGTGGTGCAGGCCTTCTTCCGTACCTAATTTCCACAGCCTGAGTGGTGCAGGCCTTCACCCGTACCTAATTTCCATAACCTGAGTGGTGCAGGCATTTACCCGTACCTAATTTCCACAGCCTGAGTGGCGCAGGCCTTCACCCGTAACTAATTTCCATAACCTGAGTGGTGCAGGCCTTCACCCGTACCTAACTTCCACAGCCTGAGTGGTGCAGGCCTTCACCCGTACCTAATTTCCATAACCTGAGTGGTGCAGGCCTTCTTCCGTACCTAATTTCCATAACTTGAGTGGTGCAGGCCTTCACCCGTACCTAATTTCCACAGCCTGAGTGGTGCAGGCCTTCACCCGTACCTAATTTCCACAGCCTGAGTTGTGCAGGCCTTCACCCGTACCTAATTTCCACAGCCTGAGTGGTGCAGGCCTTCACCCGTACCTAATTTCCATAACCTGAGTGGTGCAGGCCTTCACCCGTACCTAATTTCCATAACCTGAGTGGTGCAGACCTTCACCCGTACCTAATTTCCACAGCCTGAGTGGTGCAGGCCTTCACCCGTACCTAATTTCCACAGCCTGAGTGGTGCAGGCCTTCACCCGTACCTAATTTCCACAGCCTGAGTGTTGCAGGCCTTCACCCGTACCTAATTTCCATAACCTGAGTGGTGCAGGCCTTCACCCGTACCTAATTTCCACAGCCTGAGTGGTGCAGGCCTTCACCCGTACCTAATTTCCACAGCCTGAGTGGTGCAGGCCTTCACCCGTACCTAATTTCCATAACCTGAGTGGTGCAGGCCTTCACCCGTACCTAATTTCCACAGCCTGAGTGGTGCAGGCCTTCACCCGTACCTAATTTCCACAGCCTGAGTGGTGCAGGCCTTCACCCGTACCTAATTTCCACAGCCTGAGTGGTGCAGGCCTTCACCCGTACCTAATTTCCACAGCCTGAGTGGTGCAGGCCTTCACCCGTACCTAATTTCCAGAGCCTGAGTGGTGCAGGCCTTCACCCGTACCTAATTTCCACAGCCTGAGTGGTGCAGTCCTTCACCCGTACCGAATTTCCACAACCTGAGTGGTGTAGGCCTTCACCCGTACCTAATTTCCACAGCCTGAGTGGTGCAGGCCTTCACCCGCACCTAATTTCCACAGCCTGAGTGGTGCAGGCCTTCACCCGTACCTAATTTCCACAGCCTGAGTGGTGCAGGCCTTCACCCGTTCCTAATTTCCACAGCCTGAGTGGTGCAGGCCTTCACCCGTACCTAATTACCATAACCTGAGTGGTGCAGGCCTTCACCCGTACCTAATTTCCATAACCTGAGTGGTGCAGACCTTCACCCGTACCTAATTTCCACAGCCTGAGTGGTGCAGGCCTTCACCCGTACCTAATTTCCACAGCCTGAGTGGTGCAGGCCTTCACCCGTACCTAATTTCCACAGCCTGAGTGGTGCAGGCCTTCACCCGTACCTAATTTCCACAGCCTGAGTGGTGCAGGCCTTCACCCGTACCTAATTTCCACAGCCTGAGTGGTGCAGGCCTTCACCCGTACCTAATTTCCACAGCCTGAGTGGTGCAGGCCTTCACCCGTACCTAATTTCCATAGCCTGAGTGGTGCAGGCCTTCACCCGTACCTGAATTTCCACAGCCTGAGTGGTGCCGGCCTTCACCCGTACCTAATTTCCACAGCCTGAGTGGTGCAGGCCTTCATCCGTACCTAATTTCCACAGCCTGAGTGGTGCAGACCTTCGCCCGTACCTAATTTCCATAAACTGAGTGGTGCAGGCCTTCACCCGTACCTAATTTCCACAGCCTGAGTGGTGCAGGCCTTCACCCGTACCTAATTTCCACAGCCTGAGTGGCGCATGCCTTCACCCGTACCTAATTTCCATAACCTGAGTGGTGCAGGCCTTCACCCGTACCTAATTTCCATAGCCTGAGTGGTGCAGGCCTTCACCCGTACCTAATTTCCACAGCCTGAGTGGTGCAGGCCTTCACCCGTACCTAATTTCCATAGCCTGAGTGGTGCAGGCCTTCACCCGTATCTAATTTCCACAGCCTGAGTGGTGCAGGCCTTCACCCGTACCTAATTTCAACAGCCTGAGTGGTGCAGGCCTTCACCCGTACCTAATTTCCACAGCCTGAGTGGTGCAGGCCTTCACCCGTAACTAATTTCCACAGCCTGAGTGGTGCAGGCCTTCACCCGTACCTAATTTCCACAGCCTGAGTGGTGCAGACCTTCACCCGTACCTAATTTCCACAGCCTGAGTGGCGCAGGGCTTCACACGTACCTAACTTCCACAGCCTGAGTGGTGCAGGCCTTCACCCGTACCTAATTTCCACAGCCTGAGTTGTGCAGGCCTTCACCCGTACCTAATTTCCACAGCCTGAGTGGTGCAGGCCTTCACCCGTACCTAATTTCCACAGCCTGAGTGGTGCAGGCCTTCACCCGTACCTAATTTCCACTGCCTGAGTGGTGCAGACCTTCACCCGTACCTAATTTCCACAACCTGAGTGGTGCAGGCCTTCACCCGTACCTAATTTCCACAACCTGAGTGGTGCAGGCCTTCACCCGTACCTAATTTCCACAACCTGAGTGGCGCAGGCCTTCAGCCGTACCTAATTTCCACAACGTGAGTGGTGCAGGCCTTCACCCGTACCTAATTTCCACAGCCTGAGTGGTGCAGGCCTTCACCCGTACCTAATTTCCACAGCCTGAGTGGTGCAGGCCTTCACCCGTACCTAATTTCCACAGCCTGAGTGGTGCAGGCCTTCACCCGTACCTAATTTCCACAGCCTGAGTGGTGCAGGCCTTCACCCGTACCTAATTTCCACAGCCTGAGTGGTGCAGGCCTTCACCCGTACCTAATTTCCACAACCTGAGTGGTGCAGGCCTTCACCCGTACCTAATTTCCACAGCCTGAGTGGTGCAGGCCTTCACCTGTACCTAATTTCCACAGCCTGAGTGGTGCAGGCCTTCACCCGTACCTAATTTCCATAACCTGAGTGGTGCAGGCCTTCACCCGTACCTAATTTCCTTAACCTGAGTGGTGTAGGCCTTCACCCGTACCTAATTTCCACAGCCTGAGTGGTGCAGGCCTTCACCTGTACCTAATTTCCACAGCCTGAGTGGTGCAGGCCTTCACCCGTACCTAATTTCCTTAACCTGAGTGGTGTAGGCCTTCACCCGTACCTAATTTCCACAGCCTGAGTGGTGCAGGCCTTCACCCGTACCTAATTTCCATAACCTGAGTGGTGCAGGCCTTCACCCGTACCTAATTTCCATAACCTGAGTGGTGCAGGCCTTCACCCGTACCTAATTTCCATAACCTGAGTGGTGCAGGCCTTCACCCGTACCTAATTTCCATAACCTGAGTGGTGCAGGCCTTCACCCGTACCTATTTTCCATAACCTGAGTGGTGCAGGCCTTCTTCCGTACCTAATTTCCACAGCCTGAGTGGTGCAGGCCTTCACCCGTACCTAATTTCCATAACCTGAGTGGTGCAGGCATTTACCCGTACCTAATTTCCACAGCCTGAGTGGCGCAGGCCTTCACCCGTAACTAATTTCCATAACCTGAGTGGTGCAGGCCTTCACCCGTACCTAACTTCCACAGCCTGAGTGGTGCAGGCCTTCACCCGTACCTAATTTCCATAACCTGAGTGGTGCAGGCCTTCTTCCGTACCTAATTTCCATAACTTGAGTGGTGCAGGCCTTCACCCGTACCTAATTTCCACAGCCTGAGTGGTGCAGGCCTTCACCCGTACCTAATTTCCACAGCCTGAGTTGTGCAGGCCTTCACCCGTACCTAATTTCCACAGCCTGAGTGGTGCAGGCCTTCACCCGTACCTAATTTCCATAGCCTGAGTGGTGCAGGCCTTCACCCGTACCTAATTTCCATAACCTGAGTGGTGCAGACCTTCACCCGTACCTAATTTCCACAGCCTGAGTGGTGCAGGCCTTCACCCGTACCTAATTTCCACAGCCTGAGTGGTGCAGGCCTTCACCCGTACCTAATTTCCACAGCCTGAGTGGTGCAGGCCTTCACCCGTACCTAATTTCCATAACCTGAGTGGTGCAGGCCTTCACCCGTACCTAATTTCCACAGCCTGAGTGGTGCAGGCCTTCACCCGTACCTAATTTCCACAGCCTGAGTGGTGCAGGCCTTCACCCGTACCTAATTTCCACAGCCTGAGTGGTGCAGGCCTTCACCCGTACCTAATTTCCACAGCCTGAGTGGTGCAGGCCTTCACCCGTACCTAATTTCCAGAGCCTGAGTGGTGCAGGCCTTCACCCGTACCTAATTTCCACAGCCTGAGTGGTGCAGTCCTTCACCCGTACCGAATTTCCACAACCTGAGTGGTGTAGGCCTTCACCCGTACCGAATTTCCACAGCCTGAGTGGTGCAGGCCTTCACCCGCACCTAATTTCCACAGCCTGAGTGGTGCAGGCCTTCACCCGTACCTAATTTCCACAACCTGAGTGGTGCAGGCCGTCACCCGTACCTAATTTCCACAGCCTGAGTGGTGCAGGCCTTCACCCGTACTAATTTCCATAACCTGAGTGGTGCAGGCCTTCACCCGTACCTAATTTCCACAGCCTGAGTGGTGCAGGCCTTCACCTGTACCTAATTTCCACAGCCTGAGTGGTGCAGGCCTTCACCCATACCTAATTTCCACAGCCTGAGTGGTGCAGGCCTTCACCCTTACCTAATTTCCATAACCTGAGTGGTGCAGGCCTTCACCCGTACCTAATTTCCACAGCCTGAGTGGTGCAGGCCTTCACCCGTACCTAATTTCCACACCCTGAGTGGTGCAGGCCTTCACCCGTACCTAATTTCCATAACCTGAGTGGTGCAGGCCTTCACCCGTACCTATTTTCCATAACCTGAGTGGTGCAGGCCTTCTTCCGTACCTAATTTCCACAGCCTGAGAGGTGCAGGCCTTCACCCGTACCTAATTTCCAGAGCCTGAGTGGTGCAGGTCTTCACCCGTACCTAATTTCCACAGCCTGAGTGGTGCAGGCCTTCACCCGTACCTAATTTCCATAACCTGAGTGGTGCAGACCTTCACCCGTACCTAATTTCCATAACCTGAGTGGTGCAGGCCTTCACCCGTACCTAATTTCCATAACCTGAGTGGTGCAGGCCTTCACCCGTACCTAATTTCCACAGCCTGAGTGGTGCAGGCCTTCACCCGTACCTAATTTCCACAGCCTGAGTGGTGCAGGCCTTCACCCGTACCTAATTTCCACAGCCTGAGTGGTGCAGGCCTTCACCCGTACCTAATTTCCACAGCCTGAGTGGCACAGGCCTTCACCCGTACCTAATTTCCACAGCCTGAGTGGTGCAGGCCTTCACCCGTACCTAATTTCCACAGCCTGAGTTGTGCAGGCCTTCACCCGTACCTAATTTCCATAACCTGAGTGGCGCAGGCCTTCACCCGTACCTAATTTCCACAGCCTGAGTTGTGCAGGCCTTCACCCGTACCTAATTTCCATAACCTGAGTGGTGCAGGCCTTCACCCGTACCTAATTTCCACAGCCTGAGTGGCGCAGGCCTTCACCCGTACCTAATTTCCACAGCCTGAGTGGTGCAGGCCTTCACCCGTACCTAATTTCCACAGCCTGAGTGGCGCAGGCCTTCACCCGTACCTAATTTCCATAACCTGAGTGGTGTAGGCCTTCACCCGTACCTAATTTCCACAGCCTGTGTGGCGCAGGCCTTCACCCGTACCTAATTTCCATAACCTGAGTGGTGTAGGCCTTCACCCGTACCTAATTTCCACAACCTGAGTGGTGCAGGCCTTCACCCGTACATAATTTCCACAACCTGAGTGGCGCAGGCCTTCACCCGTACCTAATTTCCACAACCTGAGTGGTGCAGGCCTTCACCCGTACCTAATTTCCACAGCCTGAGTGGTGCAGGCCTTCACCCGTACCTAATTTCCACAGCCTGAGTGGTGCAGGCCTTCACCCGTACCTAATTTCCATAACCTGAGTGGTGTAGGCCTTCACCCGTACCTAATTTCCACAGCCTGAGTGGCGCAGGCCTTCACCCGTACCTAATTTCCATAACCTGAGTGGTGTAGGCCTTCACCCGTACCTAATTTCCACAACCTGAGTGGTGCAGGCCTTCACCCGTACCTAATTTCCACAGCCTGAGTGGTGCAGGCCTTCACCCGTACCTAATTTCCACAACCTGAGTGGCGCAGGCCTTCACCCGTACCTAATTTCCACAACCTGAGTGGTGCAGGCCTTCACCCGTACCTAATTTCCACAGCCTGAGTCGTGCAGGCCTTTACCCGTACCTAATTTCCACAGCCTGAGTGGTGCAGGCCTTCACCCGTAACTAATTTCCATAACCTGAGTGGTGCAGGCCTTCACCCGTAGCTAATTTCCACAGCCTGAGTGGTGCAGGCCTTCACCCGTACCTAATTTCCACAGCCTGAGTGGTGCAGGCCTTCACCCGTACCTAATTTCCACAGCCTGAGTGGTGCAGGCCTTCACCCGTACCTAATTTCCACAGCCTGAGTGGTGCAGGCCTTCACCCGTACCTAATTTCCACAGCCTGAGTGGTGCAGGCCTTCACCCGTACCTAATTTCCACAGCCTGAGTGGTGCAGGCCTTCACCCGTACCTAATTTCCATAACCTGAGTGGTGCAGGCCTTCACCCGTACCTAATTTCCACAGCCTGAGTGGTGCAGGCCTTCACCCGTACCTAATTTCCATAACCTGATTGGTGCAGGCCTTCACCCGTACCTAATTTCCACAGCCTGAGTGGTGTAGGCCTTCACCCGTACCTAATTTCCATAACCTGATTGGTGCAGGCCTTCACCCGTACCTAATTTCCACAGCCTGAGTGGTGTAGGCCTTCACCCGTACCTAATTTCCATAACCTGAGTGGTGCAGGCCTTCACCCGTACCTAATTTCCATAACCTGAGTGGTGCAGGCCTTCACCCGTACCTAATTTCCACAGCCTGAGTGGTGCAGGCCTTCACCCGTACCTAATTTCCACAGCCTGAGTGGTGCAGGCCTTCACCCGTACCTAATTTCCACAGCCTGAGTGGTGCAGGCCTTCACCCGTACCTAATTTCCATAACCTGAGTGGTGCAGGCCTTCACCCGTACCTAATTTCCATAACCTGAGTGGTGCAGACCTTCACCCGTACCTAATTTCCACAGCCTGAGTGGTGCAGACCTTCACCCGTACCTAATTTCCACAGCCTGAGTGGTGCAGGCCTTCACCCGTACCTAATTTCCACAGCCTGAGTGGTGCAGGCCTTCACCCGTACCTAATTTCCACAGCCTGAGTGGCGCAGGCCTTCACCCGTACCTAATTTCCACAGCCTGAGTGATGCAGACCTTCACCCGTACTTAATTTCCATAACCTGAGTGGTGCAGGCCTTCACCCGTACCTAATTTCCACACCCTGAGTGGCGCAGGCCTTCACCCGTACCTAATTTCCACAGCCTGAGTGGTGCAGACCTTCACCCGTACCTAATTTCCATAACCTCAGTGGTGCAGGCCTTCACCCGTACCTAATTTCCACAGCCTGATTGGTGCAGGCCTTCACCGGTACCTAATTTCCACAACCTGAGTGGTGCAGACCTTCACCCGTACCTAATTTCCATAGCCTGAGTGGTGCAGGCCTTCACCCGAACCTAATTTCCACAGCCTGAGTGGTGCAGGCCTTCACCCGTACCTAATTTCCACAGCCTGAGTTGTGCAGGCCTTCACCCGTACCTAATTTCCACAGCCTGAGTGGTGCAGGCCTTCACCCGTACCTAATTTCCATAACCTGAGTGGTGCAGGCCTTCACCCGTACCTAATTTCCACAGCCTGAGTGGTGCAGGCCTTCACCCGTACCTAATTTCCACAGCCTGAGTGGTGCAGGCCTTCACCCGTACCTAATTTCCACAGCCTGAGTGGTGCAGGCCTTCACCCGTACCTAATTTCCACAGCCTGAGTGTTGCAGGCCTTCACCCGTACCTAACTTCCACAGCCTGAGTGGTACAGGCCTTCACCCGTACCTAATTTCCAGAGCCTGAGTGGTGCAGGCCTTCACCCGTACCTAATTTCCACAGCCTGAGTGGTGCAGGCCTTCACCCGTACCTAATTTCCATAACCTGAGTGGTGCAGGCCTTCACCCGTACCTAATTTCCACAACCTGAGTGGTGCAGGCCTTCACCCGTACCTAATTTCCACAGCCTGAGTGGCGCAGGCCTTCACCCGTACCTAATTTCGATAACCTGAGTGGTGCAGACCTTCACCCGTACCTAATTTCCATAACCTGAGTGGTGCAGGCCTTCACCCGTACCTAATTTCCATAACCTGAGTGGCGCAGGCCTTCACCCGTACCTAATTTCCATAACCTGAGTGGTGCAGGCCTTCACCCGTACCTAATTTCCATAACCTGAGTGGTGCAGGCCTTCACCCGTACCTAATTTCGATAACCTGAGTGGTGCAGACCTTCACCCGTACCTAATTTCCATAACCTGAGTGGTGCGGGCCTTCACCCGTACCTAATTTCCATAACCTGAGTGGCGCAGGCCTTCACCCGTACCTAATTTCCATAACCTGAGTGGTGCAGGCCTTCACCCGTACCTAATTTCCACAGCCTGAGTGGTGCAGGCCTTCACCCGTACCTAATTTCCACAGCCTGAGTGGTGCAGGCCTTCACCCGTACCTAATTTCCACAGCCTGAGTGGTGCAGGCCTTCACCCCTACCTAATTTCCACAGCCTGAGTGGTGAAGGCCTTCACCTGTTCCTAATTTCCATAACCTGAGTGGTGCAGGCCTTCACCCGTACCTAATTTCCACAGCCTAAGTGGTGCAGGCCTTCACCCGTACCTAATTTCCACAGCCTCAGTGGTGCAGGCCTTCACCCGTACCTAATTTCCAGAGCCTGAGTGGTGCAGGTCTTCACCCGTACCTAATTTCCACAGCCTGAGTGGTGCAGGCCTTCACCCGTACCTAATTTCCACAGCCTGAGTGGTGCAGGCCTTCACCCGTACCTAATTTCCACAGCCTGAGTGGTGCAGGCCTTCACCCGTACCTAATTTCCACAGCCTGAGTGGTGCAGGCCTTCACCCGTACCTAATTTCCACAGCCTGAGTGGTGCAGGCCTTCACCCGTACCTAATTTCCATAACCTGAGTGGTGCAGGCCTTCACCCATACCTAATTTCCATAACCTGAGTGGTGCAGACCTTCACCCGTACCTAATTTCCACAGCCTGAGTGGCGCAGGCCTTCACCCGTACCTAATTTCCATAACCTGAGTGGTGCAGACCTTCACCCGTACCTAATTTCCACAGCCTGAGTGGTGCAGGCCTTCACCCGTACCTAATTTCCACAGCCTGAGTGGTGCAGGCCTTCACCCGTACCTAATTTCCACAGCCTGAGTGGTGCAGGCCTTCACCCGTACCTAATTTCCACAGCCTGAGTGGCGCAGGCCTTCACCCGTACCTAATTTCCACAGCCTGAGTGGTGCAGACCTTCAATCGTACTTAATTTCCATAACCTGAGTGGTGCAGGCCTTCACCCGTACCTAATTTCCACAGCCTGAGTGGTGCAGGCCTTCACCCGTACCTAATTTCCACTGCCTGAGTGGTGCAGACCTTCACCCGTACCTAATTTCCATAACCTGAGTGGTGCAGGCCTTCACCCGTACCTAATTTCCACAGCCTGATTGGTGCAGGCCTTCACCGGTACCTAATTTCCACAGCCTGATTGGTGCAGGCCTTCACCCGTACCTAATTTCCACAGCCTGAGTGGTGCAGGCCTTCACCCGTACCTAATTTCCAATGCCTGAGTGGTGCAGGCCTTCACCCCTACCTAATTTCCACAGCCTGAGTGGTGCAGGCCTTCACCCGTACCTAATTTCCACAGCCTGAGTGGTGCAGGCCTTCACCCGTACCTAATTTCCATAACCTGAGTGGTGCAGGCCTTCACCCGTACCTAATTTCCACAGCCTGAGTGGTGCAGGCCTTCACCCGTACCTAATTTCCACAGCCTGAGTGGTGCAGGCCTTCACCCGTACCTAATTTCCACAGCCTGAGTGGTGCAGGCCTTCACCCGTACCTAATTTCCACAGCCTGAGTGGTGCAGGCCTTCACCCGTACCAAACTTCCACAGCCTGAGTGGTACAGGCCTTCACCCGTACCTAATTTCCAGAGCCTGAGTGGTGCAGGCCTTCACCCGTACATAATTTCCACAGCCTGAGTGGTGCAGGCCTTCACCCGTACATAATTTCCATAACCTGAGTGGTGCAGACCTTCACCCGTACCTAATTTCCATAACCTGAGTGGTGCAGGCCTTCACCCGTACCTAATTTCCATAACCTGAGTGGCGCAGGCCTTCACCCGTACCTAATTTCCATAACCTGAGTGGTGCAGGCCTTCACCCGTACCTAATTTCCACAGCCTGAGTGGTGCAGGCCTTCACCCGTACCTAATTTCCACAGCCTGAGTGGTGCAGGCCTTCACCCGTACCTAATTTCCACAGCCTGAGTGGTGCAGGCCTTCACCCGGACCTAATTTCCACAGCCTCAGTGGTGCAGGCCTTCACCCGTACCTAATTTCCAGAGCCTGAGTGGTGCAGGTATTCACCCGTACCTAATTTCCACAGCCTGAGTGGTGCAGGCCTTCACCCGTACCTAATTTCCACAGCCTGAGTGGTGCAGGCCTTCACCCGTACCTAATTTCCACAGCCTGAGTGGCGCAGGCCTTCACCCGTACCTAATTTCCATAACCTGAGTGGTGCAGGCCTTCACCCGTACCTAATTTCCACAGCCTGAGTGGTGCAGCCTATCACACGTACCTAATTTCCATAGCCTGAGTGGTGCAGGCCTTCACCCGTACCTAATTTCCACAGCCTGAGTGGTGCAGGCCTTCACCCGTACCTAATTTCCACAGCCTGAGTGGTGTAGGCCTTCACCCGTACCTAATTTCCAGCGCCTGAGTGGTGCAGGCCTTCACCCGTACCTAATTTCCATAGCCTGAGTGGTGCAGGCCTTCACCCGTACCTAATTTCCACAGCCTGAGTGGTGCAGGCCTTCACCCGTACCTAATTTCCACAGCCTGAGTGGTGCAGGCCTTGACCCGTACCTAATTTCCATAACCTGAGTGGTGCAGGCCTTCACCCGTACCTAATTTCCACAGCCTGAGTGGTGCAGGCCTTCACCCGTACCTAACTTCCACAGCCTGAGTGGTGCAGGCCTTCACCCGTACCTAATTTCCACAGCCTGAGTGGTGCAAGCCTTCACCCGTACCTAATTTCCACAGCCTGAGTTGTGCAGGCCTTCACCCGTACCGAATTTCCACAGCCTGAGTGGTGCAGGCCTTCACCCGTACCTAATTTCCACAGCCTGAGTGGTGCAGGCCTTCACCCGTACCTAATTTCCACAGCCTGAGTGGTGCAGGCCTTCACCCGTACCTAATTTCCAAAGCCTGAGTGGCACAGGCCTTCACCCGTACCTAATTTCCATAACCTGAGTGGTGCAGGCCTTCACCCGTACCTAATTTCCACAGCCTGAGTGGTGCAGGCCTTCACCCGTACCTAATTTCCATAACCTGAGTGGTGCAGGCCTTCACCCGTACCTAATTTCCACAGCCTGAGTGGCGCAGGCCTTCACCCGTACCTAATTTCCAAAACCTGAGTGGTGCAGACCTTCACCCGTACCTAATTTCCACAGCCTGAGTGGTGCAGGCCTTCACCCGTACCTAATTTCCATAACCTGAGTGGTGCAGGCCTTCACCCGTACCTAATTTCCATAACCTGAGTGGCGCAGGCCTTCACCCGTACCTAATTTCCATAACCTGAGTGGCGCAGGCCTTCACCCGTACCTAATTTCCATAACCTGAGTGGCGCAGGCCTTCACCCGTACCTAATTTCCACAGCCTGAGTGGTGCAGGCCTTCACCCGTATCTAATTTCCACAGCCTGAGTGGTGCAGGCCTTCACCCGTACCTAATTTCCACAGCCTGAGTGGTGCACGCCTTCACCCGTACCTAATTTCCATAGCCTGAGTGGTGCAGGCCTTCACCCGTACCTAATTTCCACAGCCTGAGTGGTGCAGGCCTTCACCCGTACCTAATTTCCATAACCTGAGTGGTGCAGGCCTTCACCCGTACCTAATTTCCACAGCCTGAGTGGTGCAGGCCTTCACCCGTACCTAACTTCCACAGCCTGAGTGGTGCAGGCCTTCACCAGTACCTAATTTCCACAGCCTGAGTGGTGCAGGCCTTCACCCGTACCTAATTTCCACAACCTGAGTGGCGCAGGCCTTCACACGTACCTAACTTCCACAGCCTGAGTGGTGCAGGCCTTCACCCGTACCTAATTTCCACAGCCTGAGTTCTGCAGGCCTTCACCCGTACCTAATTTCCACAGCCTGAGTGGTGCAGGCCTTCACCCGTACCTAATTTCCACAGCCTGAGTGGTGCAGGCCTTCACCCGTACCTAATTTCCACAGCCTGAGTGGTGCAGACCTTCACCCGTACCTAATTTCCATAACCTGAGTGGTGCAGGCCTTCACCCGTACCTAATTTCCACAACCTGAGTGGTGCAGGCCTTCACCCGTACCTAATTTCCACAACCTGAGTGGCGCAGGCCTTCAGCCGTACCTAATTTCCACAACGTGAGTGGTGCAGGCCTTCACCCGTACCTAATTTCCACAGCCTGAGTGGTGCAGGCCTTCACCCGTACCTAATTTCCACAGCCTGAGTGGTGCAGGCCTTCACCCGTACCTAATTTCCACAGCCTGAGTGGTGCAGGCCTTCACCCGTACCTAATTTCCACAGCCTGAGTGGTGCAGGCCTTCACCCGTACCTAATTTCCACAGCCTGAGTGGTGCAGGCCTTCACCCGTACCTAATTTCCACAACCTGAGTGGTGCAGGCCTTCACCCGTACCTAATTTCCACAGCCTGAGTGGTGCAGGCCTTCACCTGTACCTAATTTCCACAGCCTGAGTGGTGCAGGCCTTCACCCGTACCTAATTTCCATAACCTGAGTGGTGCAGGCCTTCACCCGTACCTAATTTCCTTAACCTGAGTGGTGTAGGCCTTCACCCGAACCTAATTACCACAGCCTGAGTGGTGCAGGCCTTCACCCGTACCTAATTTCCACAGCCTGAGTGGTGCAGGCCTTCACCCGTACCTAATTTCCATAACCTGAGTGGTGCAGGCCTTCACCCGTACCTAATTTCCATAACCTGAGTGGTGCAGGCCTTCACCCGTACCTAATTTCCATAACCTGAGTGGTGCAGGCCTTCATCCGTACCTAATTTCCACAGCCTGAGTGGTGCAGGCCTTCACCCGTACCTATTTTCCATAACCTGAGTGGTGCAGGCCTTCTTCCGTACCTAATTTCCACAGCCTGAGTGGTGCAGGGCTTCACCCGTACCTAATTTCCATAACCTGAGTGGTGCAGGCCTTCACCCGTACCTAATTTCCACAGCCTGAGTGGTGCAGGCCTTCACCCGTAACTAATTTCCATAACCTGAGTGGTGCAGGCCTTCACCCGTACCTAATTTCCACAGCCTGAGTGGTGCAGGCCTTCACCCGTACCTAATTTCCATAACCTGAGTGGTGCAGGCCTTCTTCCGTACCAAATTTCCATAACTTGAGTGGTGCAGGCCTTCACCCGTACCTAATTTCCACAGCCTGAGTGGTGCAGGCCTTCACCCGTACCTAATTTCCACAGCCTGAGTTGTGCAGGCCTTCACCCGTACCTAATTTCCACAGCCTGAGTGGTGCAGGCCTTCACCCGTACCTAATTTCCATAACCTGAGTGGTGCAGACCTTCACCCGTACCTAATTTCCACAGCCTGAGTGGTGCAGGCCTTCACCCGTACCTAATTTCCACAGCCTGAGTGGTGCAGGCCTTCACCCGTACCTAATTTCCACAGCCTGAGTGTTGCAGGCCTTCACCCGTACCTAATTTCCATAACCTGAGTGGTGCAGGCCTTCACCCGTACCTAATTTCCACAGCCTGAGTGGTGCAGGCCTTCACCCGTACCTAATTTCCACAGCCTGAGTGGTGCAGGCCTTCACCCGTACCTAATTTCCATAACCTGAGTGGTGCAGGCCTTCACCCGTACCTAATTTCCACAGCCTGAGTGGTGCAGGCCTTCACCCGTACCTAATTTCCACAGCCTGAGTGGTGCAGGCCTTCACCCGTACCTAATTTCCACAGCCTGAGTGGTGCAGGCCTTCACCCGTACCTAATTTCCACAGCCTGAGTGGTGCAGGCCTTCACCCGTGCCTAATTTCCAGAGCCTGAGTGGTGCAGGCCTTCACCCGTACCTAATTTCCACAGCCTGAGTGGTGCAGGCCTTCACCCGTACCGAATTTCCACAACCTGAGTGGTGTAGGCCTTCACCCGTACCTAATTTCCACAGCCTGAGGGGTGCAGGCCTTCACCCGCACCTAATTTCCACAGCCTGAGTGGTGCAGGCCTTCACCCGTACCTAATTTCCACAGCCTGAGTGGTGCAGGCCTTCACCCGTACCTAATTTCCATAACCTGAGTGGTGCAGGCCTTCACCCGTACCTAATTTCCACAGCCTGAGTGGTGCAGGCCTTCACCCGTACCTAATTTCCACAGCCTGAGTGGTGCAGGCCTTCACCCGTACCTAATTTCCACAGCCTGAGTGGTGCAGGCCTTCACCCGTACCTAATTTCCACAGCCTGAGTGGTGCAGGCCTTCACCCGTACCAAACTTCCACAGCCTGAGTGGTACAGGCCTTCACCCGTACCTAATTTCCAGAGCCTGAGTGGTGCAGGCCTTCACCCGTACATAATTTCCACAGCCTGAGTGGTGCAGGCCTTCACCCGTACATAATTTCCATAACCTGAGTGGTGCAGACCTTCACCCGTACCTAATTTCCATAACCTGAGTGGTGCAGGCCTTCACCCGTACCTAATTTCCATAACCTGAGTGGCGCAGGCCTTCACCCGTACCTAATTTCCATAACCTGAGTGGTGCAGGCCTTCACCCGTACCTAATTTCCACAGCCTGAGTGGTGCAGGCCTTCACCCGTACCTAATTTCCACAGCCTGAGTGGTGCAGGCCTTCACCCGTACCTAATTTCCACAGCCTGAGTGGTGCAGGCCTTCACCCGGACCTAATTTCCACAGCCTCAGTGGTGCAGGCCTTCACCCGTACCTAATTTCCAGAGCCTGAGTGGTGCAGGTATTCACCCGTACCTAATTTCCACAGCCTGAGTGGTGCAGGCCTTCACCCGTACCTAATTTCCACAGCCTGAGTGGTGCAGGCCTTCACCCGTACCTAATTTCCACAGCCTGAGTGGCGCAGGCCTTCACCCGTACCTAATTTCCATAACCTGAGTGGTGCAGGCCTTCACCCGTACCTAATTTCCACAGCCTGAGTGGTGCAGCCTATCACACGTACCTAATTTCCATAGCCTGAGTGGTGCAGGCCTTCACCCGTACCTAATTTCCACAGCCTGAGTGGTGCAGGCCTTCACCCGTACCTAATTTCCACAGCCTGAGTGGTGTAGGCCTTCACCCGTACCTAATTTCCAGCGCCTGAGTGGTGCAGGCCTTCACCCGTACCTAATTTCCATAGCCTGAGTGGTGCAGGCCTTCACCCGTACCTAATTTCCACAGCCTGAGTGGTGCAGGCCTTCACCCGTACCTAATTTCCACAGCCTGAGTGGTGCAGGCCTTGACCCGTACCTAATTTCCATAACCTGAGTGGTGCAGGCCTTCACCCGTACCTAATTTCCACAGCCTGAGTGGTGCAGGCCTTCACCCGTACCTAACTTCCACAGCCTGAGTGGTGCAGGCCTTCACCCGTACCTAATTTCCACAGCCTGAGTGGTGCAAGCCTTCACCCGTACCTAATTTCCACAGCCTGAGTTGTGCAGGCCTTCACCCGTACCGAATTTCCACAGCCTGAGTGGTGCAGGCCTTCACCCGTACCTAATTTCCAGAGCCTGAGTGGTGCAGGCCTTCACCCGTACCTAATTTCCACAGCCTGAGTGGTGCAGGCCTTCACCCGTACCTAATTTCCAAAGCCTGAGTGGCACAGGCCTTCACCCGTAAGTAATTTCCATAACCTGAGTGGTGCAGGCCTTCACCCGTACCTAATTTCCACAGCCTGAGTGGTGCAGGCCTTCACCCGTACCTAATTTCCATAACCTGAGTGGTGCAGGCCTTCACCCGTACCTAATTTCCACAGCCTGAGTGGCGCAGGCCTTCACCCGTACCTAATTTCCAAAACCTGAGTGGTGCAGACCTTCACCCGTACCTAATTTCCACAGCCTGAGTGGTGCAGGCCTTCACCCGTACCTAATTTCCACAGCCTGAGTGGTGCAGGCCTTCACCCGTACCTAATTTCCACAGCCTGAGTGGTGCACGCCTTCACCCGTACCTAATTTCCATAGCCTGAGTGGTGCAGGCCTTCACCCGTACCTAATTTCCACAGCCTGAGTGGTGCAGGCCTTCACCCGTACCTAATTTCCATAACCTGAGTGGTGCAGGCCTTCACCCGTACCTAATTTCCACAGCCTGAGTGGTGCAGGCCTTCACCCGTACCTAACTTCCACAGCCTTAGTGGTGCAGGCCTTCACCAGTACCTAATTTCCACAGCCTGAGTGGTGCAGGCCTTCACCCGTACCTAATTTCCACAACCTGAGTGGCGCAGGCCTTCACACGTACCTAACTTCCACAGCCTGAGTGGTGCAGGCCTTCACCCGTACCTAATTTCCACAGCCTGAGTTCTGCAGGCCTTCACCCGTACCTAATTTCCACAGCCTGAGTGGTGCAGGCCTTCACCCGTACCTAATTTCCACAGCCTGAGTGGTGCAGGCCTTCACCCGTACCTAATTTCCACAGCCTGAGTGGTGCAGACCTTCACCCGTACCTAATTTCCATAACCTGAGTGGTGCAGGCCTTCACCCGTACCTAATTTCCACAACCTGAGTGGTGCAGGCCTTCACCCGTACCTAATTTCCACAACCTGAGTGGCGCAGGCCTTCAGCCGTACCTAATTTCCACAACGTGAGTGGTGCAGGCCTTCACCCGTACCTAATTTCCACAGCCTGAGTGGTGCAGGCCTTCACCCGTACCTAATTTCCACAGCCTGAGTGGTGCAGGCCTTCACCCGTACCTAATTTCCACAGCCTGAGTGGTGCAGGCCTTCACCCGTACCTAATTTCCACAGCCTGAGTGGTGCAGGCCTTCACCCGTACCTAATTTCCACAGCCTGAGTGGTGCAGGCCTTCACCCGTACCTAATTTCCACAACCTGAGTGGTGCAGGCCTTCACCCGTACCTAATTTCCACAGCCTGAGTGGTGCAGGCCTTCACCTGTACCTAATTTCCACAGCCTGAGTGGTGCAGGCCTTCACCCGTACCTAATTTCCATAACCTGAGTGGTGCAGGCCTTCACCCGTACCTAATTTCCTTAACCTGAGTGGTGTAGGCCTTCACCCGAACCTAATTACCACAGCCTGAGTGGTGCAGGCCTTCACCCGTACCTAATTTCCACAGCCTGAGTGGTGCAGGCCTTCACCCGTACCTAATTTCCATAACCTGAGTGGTGCAGGCCTTCACCCGTACCTAATTTCCATAACCTGAGTGGTGCAGGCCTTCACCCGTACCTAATTTCCATAACCTGAGTGGTGCAGGCCTTCATCCGTACCTAATTTCCACAGCCTGAGTGGTGCAGGCCTTCACCCGTACCTATTTTCCATAACCTGAGTGGTGCAGGCCTTCTTCCGTACCTAATTTCCACAGCCTGAGTGGTGCAGGCCTTCACCCGTACCTAATTTCCATAACCTGAGTGGTGCAGGCCTTCACCCGTACCTAATTTCCACAGCCTGAGTGGCGCAGGCCTTCACCCGTAACTAATTTCCATAACCTGAGTGGTGCAGGCCTTCACCCGTACCTAATTTCCACAGCCTGAGTGGTGCAGGCCTTCACCCGTACCTAATTTCCATAACCTGAGTGGTGCAGGCCGTCTTCCGTACCAAATTTCCATAACTTGAGTGGTGCAGGCCTTCACCCGTACCTAATTTCCACAGCCTGAGTGGTGCAGGCCTTCACCCGTACCTAATTTCCAAAGCCTGAGTTGTGCAGGCCTTCACCCGTACCTAATTTCCACAGCCTGAGTGGTGCAGGCCTTCACCCGTACCTAATTTCCATAACCTGAGTGGTGCAGGCCTTCACCCGTACCTAATTTCCATAACCTGAGTGGTGCAGACCTTCACCCGTACCTAATTTCCACAGCCTGAGTGGTGCAGGCCTTCACCCGTACCTAATTTCCACAGCCTGAGTGGTGCAGGCCTTCACCCGTACCTAATTTCCACAGCCTGAGTGTTGCAGGCCTTCACCCGTACCTAATTTCCATAACCTGAGTGGTGCAGGCCTTCACCCGTACCTAATTTCCACAGCCTGAGTGGTGCAGGCCTTCACCCGTACCTAATTTCCACAGCCTGAGTGGTGCAGGCCTTCACCCGTACCTAATTTCCATAACCTGAGTGGTGCAGGCCTTCACCCGTACCTAATTTCCACAGCCTGAGTGGTGCAGGCCTTCACCCGTACCTAATTTCCACAGCCTGAGTGGTGCAGGCCTTCACCCGTACCTAATTTCCACAGCCTGAGTGGTGCAGGCCTTCACCCGTACCTAATTTCCACAGCCTGAGTGGTGCAGGCCTTCACCCGTGCCTAATTTCCAGAGCCTGAGTGGTGCAGGCCTTCACCCGTACCTAATTTCCACAGCCTGAGTGGTGCAGGCCTTCACCCGTACCGAATTTCCACAACCTGAGTGGTGTAGGCCTTCACCCGTACCTAATTTCCACAGCCTGAGGGGTGCAGGCCTTCACCCGCACCTAATTTCCACAGCCTGAGTGGTGCAGGCCTTCACCCGTACCTAATTTCCACAGCCTGAGTGGTGCAGGCCTTCACCCGTACCTAATTTCCACAGCCTGAGTGGTGCAGGCCTTCACCCGTACCTAATTTCCACAGCCTGAGTGGTGCAGGCCTTCACCCGTACCTAATTTCCACAGCCTGAGTGGTGCAGGCCTTCACCCGTACCTAATTACCATAACCTGAGTGGTGCAGGCCTTCACCCGTACCTAATTTCCATAGCCTGAGTGGTGCAGACCTTCACCCGTACCTAATTTCCACAGCCTGAGTGGTGCAGGCCTTCACCCGTACCTAATTTCCACAGCCTGAGTGGTGCAGGCCTTCACCCGTACCTAATTTCCACAGCCTGAGTGGTGCAGGCCTTCACCCGTACCTAATTTCCACAGCCTGAGTGGTGCAGGCCTTCACCCGTACCTAATTTCCACAGCCTGAGTGGTGCAGGCCTTCACCCGTACCTAATTTCCACAGCCTGAGTGGTGCAGGCCTTCACCCGTACCTAATTTCCATAGCCTGAGTGGTGCAGGCCTTCACCCGTACCTGAATTTCCACAGCCTGAGTTTTGCAGGCCTTCACCCGTACCTAATTTCCACAGCCTGAGTGGTGCAGGCCTTCATCCGTACCTAATTTCCACAGCCTGAGTGGTGCAGACCTTCGCCCGTACCTAATTTCCATAAACTGAGTGGTGCAGGCCTTCACCCGTACCTAATTTCCACAGCCTGAGTGGTGCAGGCCTTCACCCGTACCTAATTTCCACAGCCTGAGTGGCGCAGGCCTTCACCCGTACCTAATTTCCAGAGCCTAAGTGGTGCAGGCCTTCACCCGTACCTAATTTCCATAGCCTGAGTGGTGCAGGCCTTCACCCGTACCTAATTTCCACAGCCTGAGTGGTGCAGGCCTTCACCCGTACCTAATTTCCATAGCCTGAGTGGTGCAGGCCTTCACCCGTATCTAATTTCCACAGCCTGAGTGGTGCAGGCCTTCACCCGTACCTAATTTCCACAGCCTGAGTGGTGCAGGCCTTCACCCGTACCTAATTTCCACAGCCTGAGTGGTGCAGGCCTTCACCCGTAACTAATTTCCACAGCCTGAGTGGTGCAGGCCTTCACCCGTACCTAATTTCCACAGCCTGAGTGGTGCAGGCCTTCACCCGTACCTAATTTCCACAGCCTGAGTGGTGCAGGCCTTCACCCGTACCTAATTTCCATAGCCTGAGTGGTGCAGGCCTTCACCCGTACCTAATTTCCACAGCCTGAGTGGTGCAGGCCTTCACCCGTACCTAATTTCCACAGCCTGAGTGGTGCAGGCCTTCACCCGTACCTAATTTCCATAACCTGAGCGGTGTAGGCCTTCACCCGTACCTAATTTCCACAACCTGAGTGGTGCAGGCCTTCACCCGTACCTAATTTCCACAGCCTGAGTCGTGCAGGCCTTCACCCGTACCTAATTTCCACAACCTGAGTGGCGCAGGCCTTCAGTCGTACCTAATTTCCACAACGTGAGTGGTGCAGGCCTTCACCCGTACCTAATTTCCACAGCCTGAGTGGTGCAGGCCTTCACCCGTACCTAATTTCCACAGCCTGAGTGGTGCAGGCCTTCACCCGTACCTAATTTCCACAGCCTGAGTGGTGCAGGCCTTCACCCGTACCTAATTTCCACAACCTGAGTGGTGCAGGCCTTCACCCGTACCTAATTTCCACAGCCTGAGTGGTGCAGGCCTTCACCCGTACTAATTTCCATAACCTGAGTGGTGCAGGCCTTCACCCGTACCTAATTTCCACAGCCTGAGTGGTGCAGGCCTTCACCTGTACCTAATTTCCACAGCCTGAGTGGTGCAGGCCTTCACCCGTACCTAATTTCCACAGCCTGAGTGGTGCAGGCCTTCACCCGTACCTAATTTCCATAACCTGAGTGGTGCAGGCCTTCACCCGTACCTAATTTCCACAGCCTGAGTGGTGCAGGCCTTCACCCGTACCTAATTTCCACACCCTGAGTGGTGCAGGCCTTCACCCGTACCTAATTTCCATAACCTGAGTGGTGCAGGCCTTCACCCGTACCTAATTTCCACAGCCTGAGTGGTGCAGGCCTTCACCCGTACCTAATTTCCATAACCTGAGTGGTGCAGGCCTTCACCCGTACCTAATTTCCATAACCTGAGTGGTGCAGGCCTTCTTCCGTACCTAATTTCCACAGCCTAAGTGGCGCAGGCCTTCACCCGTACCTAATTTCCATAACCTGAGTGGTGCAGGCCTTCACCCGTACCTAATTTCCATAACCTGAGTGATGCAGGCCTTCACCCGTACCTAATTTCCATAACCTGAGTGGTGCAGGCCTTCTTCCGTACCTAATTTCCATAACTTGAGTGGTGCAGGCCTTCACCCGTACCTAATTTCCACAGCCTGAGTGGTGCAGGCCTTCACCCGTACCTAATTTCCACAGCCTGAGTGGTGCAGGCCTTCACCCGTACCTAATTTCCACAGCCTGAGTGGTGCAGGCCTTCACCCGTACCTAATTTCCATAACCTGAGTGGTGCAGGCCTTCACCCGTACCTAATTTCCATAACCTGAGTGGTGCAGACCTTCACCCGTACCTAATTTCCACAGCCTGAGTGGTGCAGGCCTTCACCCGTACCTAATTTCCACAGCCTGAGTGGTGCAGGCCTTCACCCGTACCTAATTTCCACAAACTGAGTGGTGCAGGCCTTCACCCGTACCTAATTTCCACAAACTGAGTGGTGCAGGCCTTCACCCGTACCTAATTTCCACAGCCTGAGTGGTGCAGGCCTTCACCCGTACCTAATTTCCACAGCCTGAGTGGTGCAGGCCTTCACCCGTACCTAATTTCCACAGCCTGAGTGGTGCAGGCCTTCACCCGTACCTAATTTCCAGAGCCTGAGTGGCGCAGGCCTTCACCCGTACCTAATTTCCACAGCCTGAGTGGTGCAGACCTTCACCCGTACCTAATTTCCATAACCTGAGTGGTGCAGGCCTTCACCCGTACCTAATTTCCATAGCCTGAGTGGTGCAGGCCTTCACCCGTACCTAATTTCCATAACCTGAGTGGTGCAGGCCTTCACCCGTACCTAATTTCCACAGCCTGAGTGGTGCAGGCCTTCACCCGTACCTAATTTCCACAGCCTGAGTGGCGCAGGCCTTCACCCGTACATAATTTCCATAACCTGAGTGGTGCAGGCCTTCACCCGTACCTAATTTCCACAGCCTGAGTGGTGCAGGCCTTCACCCGTACCTAATTTCCACAGCCTGAGTGGTGCAGGCCTTCACCCGTACCTAATTTCCACAGCCTGATTGGTGCAGGCCTTCACCCGTACCTAATTTCCACAGCCTGAGTGGTGCAGGCCTTCACCCGTACCTAATTTCCATAACCTGAGTGGTGTAGGCCTTCACCCGTACCTAATTTCCACAGCCTGAGTGGTGCAGGCCTTCACCCGTACCTAATTTCCACAGCCTGAGTGGTGCAGGCCTTCACCCGTACCTAATTTCCATAACCTGAGTGGTGCAGGCCTTCACCCGTACCTAATTTCCACAGCCTGAGTGGTGCAGGCCTTCACCCGTACCTAATTTCCACAGCCTGAGTGGTGCAGGCCTTCACCCGTACCTAATTTCCACAGCCTGAGTGGTGCAGGCCTTCACCCGTACCTAATTTCCACAGCCTGAGTGGTGCAGACCTTCACCCGTACCTAATTTCCATAAACTGAGTGGTGCAGGCCTTCACCCGTACCTAATTTCCATAGCCTGAGTGGTGCAGGCCTTCACCCGTACCTAACTTCCATAGCCTGAGTGGTGCAGGCCTTCACCCGTACCTAATTTCCACAATCTGAGTGGTACAGGCTATCACACGTACCTAATTTCCATAGCCTGAGTGGTGCAGGCCTTCACCCGTACCTAATTTCCACAGCCTGAGTGGTGCAGGCCTTCACCCGTACCTAACTTCCATAGCCTGAGTGGTGCAGGCCTTCACCCGTACCTAATTTCCACAATCTGAGTGGTGCAGGCCTTCACCCGTACCTAATTTCCATAACCTGAGCGGTGTAGGCCTTCACCCGTACCTAATTTCCACAGCCTGAGTGGTGCAGGCCTTCACCCGTACCTAATTTCCACAGCCTGAGTGGTGCAGGCCTTCACCCGTACCTAATTTCCACAGCCTGAGTGGTGCAGGCCTTCACCCGTACCTAATTTCCACAGCCTGAGTGGTGCAGGCCTTCACCCGTACCTAATTTCCATAACCTGAGTGGTGCAGGCCTTCACCCGTACCTAATTTCCACAGCCTGAGTGGTGCAGGCCTTCACCCGTACCTAATTTCCACAATCTGAGTGGTGCAGGCCTTCACCCGTACCTAATTTCCACAAACTGAGTGGTGCAGGCCTTCACCCGTACCTAATTTCCATAACCTGAGTGGCGCAGGCCTTCACCCGTACCTAATTTCCACAGCCTGAGTGGTGCAGGCCTTCACCCGTACCTAATTTCCACAGCCTGATTGGTGCAGGCCTTCACCCGTACCTAATTTCCATAACCTGAGTGGCGCAGGCCTTCACCCGTACCTAATTTCCACAGCCTGAGTGGTGCAGGCCTTCACCCGTACCTAATTTCCACAGCCTGATTGGTGCAGGCCTTCACCCGTACCTAATTTCCACAGCCTGAGTGGCGCAGGCCTTCACCCGTTCCTAATTTCCACAACCTGAGTGGCGCAGGCCTTCACCCGTACCTAATTTCCACAACCTGAGTGGTGCAGGCCTTCACCCGTACCTAATTTCCACAGCCTGAGTGGTGCAGGCCTTCACCCGTACCTAATTTCCACAACCTGAGTGGCGCAGGCCTTCACCCGTACCTAATTTCCACAACCTGAGTGGTGCAGGCCTTCACCCGTACCTAATTTCCACAGCCTGAGTGGTGCAGGCCTTCACCCGTACCTAATTTCCATAACCTGAATGGTGCAGGCCTTCACCCGTACCTAATTTCCATAACCTGAGTGGTGCAGGCCTTCACCCGTACCTAATTTCCACAGCCTGAGTGGTGCAGACCTTCACCCGTACCTAATTTCCACAGCCTGAGTTGTGCAGGCCTTCACCCGTACCTAATTTCCATAACCTGAGTGGTGCAGGCCTTCACCCGTAACTAATTTCCACAGCCTGAGTGGTGCAGGCCTTCACCCGTACCTAATTTCCATAACCTGAGTGGTGCAGGCCTTCACCCGTACCTAATTTCCATAGCCTGAGTGGTGCAGGCCTTCACCCGTACCTAATTTCCATAACCTGAGTGGTGCAGGCCTTCACCCGTACCTAATTTCCACAGCCTGAGTGGCGCAGGCCTTCACCCGTACATAATTTCCATAACCTGAGTGGTGCAGGCCTTCACCCGTACCTAATTTCCACAGCCTGAGTGGTGCAGGCCTTCACCCGTACCTAATTTCCACAGCCTGAGTGGTGCAGGCCTTCACCCGTACCTAATTTCCACAGCCTGATTTGTGCAGGCCTTCACCCGTACCTAATTTCCACAGCCTGAGTGGTGCAGGCCTTCACCCGTACCTAATTTCCATAACCTGAGTAGTGTAGGCCTTCACCCGTACCTAATTTCCACAGCCTGAGTGGTGCAGGCCTTCACCCGTACCTAATTTCCACAGCCTGAGTGGTGCAGGCCTTCACCCGTACCTAATTTCCACAGCCTGAGTGGTGCAGGCCTTCACCCGTACCTAATTTCCACAGCCTGAGTGGTGCAGGCCTTCACCCGTACCTAATTACCATAACCTGAGTGGTGCAGGCCTTCACCCGTACCTAATTTCCATAACCTGAGTGGTGCAGACCTTCACCAGTACCTAATTTCCACAGCCTGAGTGGTGCAGGCCTTCACCCGTACCTAATTTCCACAGCCTGAGTGGTGCAGGCCTTCACCCGTACCTAATTTCCACAGCCTGAGTGGTGCAGGCCTTCACCCGTACCTAATTTCCACAGCCTGAGTGGTGCAGGCCTTCACCCGTACCTAATTTCCACAGCCTGAGTGGTGCAGGCCTTCACCCGTACCTAATTTCCACAGCCTGAGTGGTGCAGGCCTTCACCCGTACCTAATTTCCACAGCCTGAGTGGTGCAGACCTTCACCCGTACCTAATTTCCATAAACTGAGTGGTGCAGGCCTTCACCCGTACCTAATTTCCATAGCCTGAGTAGTGCAGGCCTTCACCCGTACCTAACTTCCATAGCCTGAGTGGTGCAGGCCTTCACCCGTACCTAATTTCCACAACCTGAGTGGTGCAGGCTATCACACGTACCTAATTTCCATAGCCTGAGTGGTGCAGGCCTTCACCCGTGCCTAATTTCCACAGCCTGAGTGGTGCAGGCCTTCACCCGTACCTAATTTCCATAACCTGAGCGGTGTAGGCCTTCACCCGTACCTAATTTCCACAGCCTGAGTGGTGCAGGCCTTCACCCGTACCTAATTTCCACAGCCTGAGTGGTGCAGGCCTTCACCCGTACCTAATTTCCATAGCCTGAGTGGTGCAGGCCTTCACCCGTACCTAATTTCCACAGCCTGAGTGGTGCAGGCCTTCACCCGTACCTAATTTCCACAGCCTGAGTGGTGCAGGCCTTCACCCGTACCTAATTTCCACAGCCTGAGTGGTGCAGGCCTTCACCCGTACCTAATTTCCATAACCTGAGTGGTGCAGGCCTTCACCCGTACCTAATTTCCACAGCCTGAGTGGTGCAGGCCTTCACCCGTACCTAATTTCCACAATCTGAGTGGTGCAGGCCTTCACCCGTACCTAATTTCCACAAACTGAGTGGTGCAGGCCTTCACCCGTACCTAATTTCCATAACCTGAGTGGCGCAGGCCTTCACCCGTACCTAATTTCCACAGCCTGAGTGGTGCAGGCCTTCACCCGTACCTAATTTCCACAGCCTGATTGGTGCAGGCCTTCACCCGTACCTAATTTCCATAACCTGAGTGGCGCAGGCCTTCACCCGTACCTAATTTCCACAGCCTGAGTGGTGCAGGCCTTCACCCGTACCTAATTTCCACAGCCTGATGGGTGCAGGCCTTCACCCGTACCTAATTTCCACAGCCTGAGTGGTGCAGGCCTTCACCCGTTCCTAATTTCCACAACCTGAGTGGCTCAGGCCTTCACCCGTACCTAATTTCCACAACCTGAGTGGTGCAGGCCTTCACCCGTACCTAATTTCCACAGCCTGAGTGGTGCAGGCCTTCACCCGTACCTAATTTCCACAACCTGAGTGGCGCAGGCCTTCACCCGTACCTAATTTCCACAACCTGAGTGGTGCAGGCCTTCACCCGTACCTAATTTCCACAGCCTGAGTGGTGCAGGCCTTCACCCGTTCCTAATTTCCACAACCTGAGTCTTGCAGGCCTTCACCCGTACCTAATTTCCATAACCTGAATGGTGCAGGCCTTCACCCGCACCTAATTTCCATAACCTGAGTGGTGCAGGCCTTCACCCGTACCTAATTTCCACAGCCTGAGTGGTGCAGACCTTCACCCGTACCTAATTTCCACAGCCTGAGTTGTGCAGGCCTTCACCCGTACCTAATTTCCATAACCTGAGTGGTGCAGGCCTTCACCCGTACCTAATTTCCACAGCCTGAGTGGTGCAGGCCTTCACCCGTACCTAATTTCCACAGCCTGAGTGGTGCAGGCCTTCACCCGTACCTAATTTCCATAGCCTGAGTGGTGCAGGCATTCACCCGTACCTAATTTCCACAGCCTGAGTGGTGCAGACCTTCACCCGTCCCTAATTTCCATAACCTGACTGGCGCAGGCCTTCACCCGTACCTAATTTCCATAGCCTGAGTGGTGCAGGCATTCACCCGTACCTAATTTCCATAACCTGAGTGGTGCAGGCCTTCACCCGTACCTAATTTCCACAGCCTGAGTGGTGCAGGCCTTCACCCGTACCTAATTTCCACAGCCTGAGTGGTGCAGGCCTTCACCCGTACCTAATTTCCACAGCCTGAGTGGCGCAGGCCTTCACCCGTACCTAATTTCCATAACCTGAGTGGTGCAGACCTTCACCCGTACCTAATTTCCACAGCCTGAGTGGTGCAGGCCTTCACCCGTACCTAATTTCCACAGCCTGAGTGGTGCAGGCCTTCACCCGTACCTATTTTCCACAGCCTGAGTGGTGCAGGCCTTCACCCGTACCAAATTTCCACAGCCTGAGTGGTGCAGGCCTTCACCCGTACCTAATTTCCACAGCCGGAGTGGTGCAGGCCTTCACCCGTACCTAATTTCCGCAGCCTGAGTGGTGCAGGCCTTCACCCGTACCTAATTTCCATAACCTGAGTGGTGTAGGCCTTCACCCGTACCTAATTTCCACAGCCTGAGTGGTGCAGGCCTTCACCCGTACCTAATTTCCACAGCCTGAGTGGTGAAGGCCTTCACCCGTACCTAATTTCCACAGCCTGAGTGGTGCAGGCCTTCACCCGTACCTAATTTCCACAGCCTGAGTGGCGCAGGCCTTCACCCGTACCTAATTTCCATAACCTGAGTGGTGCAGGCCTTCACCCGTACCTAATTTCCACAGCCTGAGTGGTGCAGGCCTTCACCCGTACCTAATTTCCACAGCCTGAGTGGTGCAGGCCTTCACCCGTACCTATTTTCCACAGCCTGAGTGGTGCAGGCCTTCACCCGTACCTAATTTCCACAGCCTGAGTGGTGCAGGCCTTCACCCGTACCAAATTTCCACAGCCGGAGTGGTGCAGGCCTTCACCCGTACCTAATTTCCACAGCCTGAGTGGTGCAGGCCTTCACCCGTACCTAATTTCCATAACCTGAGTGGTGTAGGCCTTCACCCGTACCTAATTTCCACAGCCTGAGTGGTGCAGGCCTTCACCCGTACCTAATTTCCACAGCCTGAGTGGTGCAGGCCTTCACCCGTACCTAATTTCCACAGCCTGAGTGGTGCAGGCCTTCTCCCGTACCTAATTTCCACAGCCTGAGTGGTGCAGGCCTTCACCCGTACCTAATTACCATAACCTGAGTGGTGCAGGCCTTCACCCGTACCTAATTTCCATAACCTGAGTGGTGCAGGCCTTCACCCGTACCTAATTTCCACAGCCTGAGTGGTGCAGGCCTTCACCCGTACCTAATTTCCACAGCCTGAGTGGTGCAGGCCTTCACCCGTACCTAATTTCCACAGCCTGAGTGGTGCAGGCCTTCACCCGTACCTATTTTCCACAGCCTGAGTGGTGCAGGCCTTCACCCGTACCTAATTTCCACAGCCTGAGTGGTGCAGGCCTTCACCCGTACCTAATTTCCACAGCCTGAGTGGTGCAGGCCTTCACCCGTACCTAATTTCCACAGCCTGAGTGGTGCAGGCCTTCACCTGTACCTAATTTCCACAGCCTGAGTGGTGCAGGCCTTCACCCGTACCTAATTTCCACAGCCTGAGTGGTGCAGGCCTTCACCCGTACCTAATTTCCATAACCTGAGTGGTGCAGGCCTTCACCCGTACCTAATTTCCACAGCCTGAGTGGTGCAGGCCTTCACCCGTACCTAATTTCCACACCTGAGTGGTGCAGGCCTTCACCCGTACCTAATTTCCATAACCTGAGTGGTGCAGGCCTTCACCCGTACCTAATTTCCACAGCCTGAGTGGTGCAGGCCTTCACCCGTACCTAATTTCCATAACCTGAGTGGTGCAGGCCTTCACCCGTACCTAATTTCCATAACCTGAGTGGTGCAGACCTTCACCCGTACCTAATTTCCACAGCCTGAGTGGTGCAGGCCTTCTTCCCGCACCTAATTTCCACAGCCTAAGTGGCGCAGGCCTTCACCCGTACCTAATTTCCATAACCTGAGTGGTGCAGGCCTTCACCCGTACCTAATTTCCACAGCCTGAGTGGTGCAGGCCTTCACCCGTACCTAATTTCCATAACCTGAGTGGTGCAGGCCTTCTTCCGTACCTAATTTCCATAACTTGAGTGGTGCAGGCCTTCACCCGTACCTAATTTCCACAGCCTGAGTGGTGCAGGCCTTCACCCGTACCTAATTTCCACAGCCTGAGTGGTGCAGGCCTTCACCCGTACCTAATTTCCACAGCCTGAGTGGTGCAGGCCTTCACCCGTACCTAAATTTCCATAACCTGAGTGGTGCAGGCCTTCACCCGTACCTAATTTCCATAACCTGAGTGGTGCAGACCTTCACCCGTACCTAATTTCCACAGCCTGAGTGGTGCAGCCTTCACCCGTACCTAATTTCCACAGCCTGAGTGGTGCAGGCCTTCACCCGTACCTAATTTCCAGAGCCTGAGTGGCGCAGGCCTTCACCCGTACCTAATTTCCACAGCCTGAGTGGTGCAGACCTTCACCCGTACCTAATTTCCATAACCTGAGTGGTGCAGGCCTTCACCCGTACCTAATTTCCATAGCCTGAGTGGTGCAGGCCTTCACCCGTACCTAATTTCCATAACCTGAGTGGTGCAGGCCTTCACCCGTACCTAATTTCCACAGCCTGAGTGGTGCAGGCCTTCACCCGTACCTAATTTCCACAGCCTGAGTGGCGCAGGCCTTCACCCGTACATAATTTCCATAACCTGAGTGGTGCAGGCCTTCACCCGTACCTAATTTCCACAGCCTGAGTGGTGCAGGCCTTCACCCGTACCTATTTCCACAGCCTGAGTGGTGCAGGCCTTCACCCGTACCTAATTTCCACAGCCTGATTGGTGCAGGCCTTCACCCGTACCTAATTTCCACAGCCTGAGTGGCAGGCCTTCACCCGTACCTAATTTCCATAACCTGAGTGGTGTAGGCCTTCACCCGTACCTAATTTCCACAGCCTGAGTGGTGCAGGCCTTCACCCGTACCTAATTTCCACAGCCTGAGTGGTGCAGGCCTTCACCCATACCTAATTTCCATAACCTGAGTGGTGCAGGCCTTCACCCGTACCTAATTCCACAGCCTGAGTGGTGCAGGCCTTCACCCGTACCTAATTCCACAGCCTGAGTGGTGCAGGCCTTCACCCGTACCTAATTTCCACAGCCTGAGTGGTGCAGCCTTCACCCGTACCTAATTTCCACAGCCTGAGTGGTGCAGACCTTCACCCGTACCTAATTTCCATTAACTGAGTGGTGCAGGCCTTCCCCGTACCTAATTTCCATAGCCTGAGTGGTGCAGGCCTTCACCCGTACCTAACTTCCATAGCCCTGAGTGGTGCAGGCCTTCACCCGTACCTAATTTCCACAATCTGAGTGGTACAGGCTATCACACGTACCTAATTTCCGTAGCCTGAGTGGTGCAGGCCTTCACCCGTACCTAATTTCCACAGCCTGAGTGGTGCAGGCCTTCACCCGTACCTAACTTCCATAGCCTGAGTGGTGCAGGCCTTCACCCGTACCTAATTTCCACAATCTGAGTGGTGCAGGCCTTCACCCGTACCTAATTTCCATAACCTGAGCGGTGTAGGCCTTCACCCGTACCTAATTTCCACAGCCTGAGTGGTGCAGGCCTTCACCCGTACCTAATTTCCACAGCCTGAGTGGTGCAGGCCTTCACCCGTACCTAATTTCCACAGCCTGAGTGGTGCAGGCCTTCACCCGTACCTAATTTCCACAGCCTGAGTGGTGCAGGCCTTCACCCGTACCTAATTTCCATAACCTGAGTGGTGCAGGCCTTCACCCGTACCTAATTTCCACAGCCTGAGTGGTGCAGGCCGTCACCCGTACCTAATTTCCACAATCTGAGTGGTGCAGGCCTTCACCCGTACCTAATTTCCACAAACTGAGTGGTGCAGGCCTTCACCCGTACCTAATTTCCATAACCTGAGTGGCGCAGGCTTCACCCGTACCTAATTTCCACAGCCTGAGTGGTGCAGGCCTTCACCCGTACCTAATTTCCACAGCCTGATTGGTGCAGGCCTTCACCCGTACCTAATTTCCATAACCTGAGTGGCGCAGGCCTTCACCCGTACCTAATTTCACAGCCTGAGTGGTGCAGGCCTTCACCCGTACCTAATTTCCACAGCCTGATTGGTGCAGGCCTTCACCCGTACCTAATTTCCACAGCCTGAGTGGCGCAGGCCTTCACCCGTTCCTAATTTCCACAACTGAGTGGCGCAGGCCTTCACCCGTACCTAATTTCCACAACCTGAGTGGTGCAGGCCTTCACCCGTACCTAATTTCCACAGCCTGAGTGGTGCAGGCCTTCACCCGTACCTAATTTCCACAACCTGAGTGGCGCAGGCCTTCACCCGTACCTAATTTCCACAACCTGAGTGGTGCAGGCCTTCACCCGTACCTAATTTCCACAGCCTGAGTGGTGCAGGCCTTCACCCGTACCTAATTTCCATAACCTGAATGGTGCAGGCCTTCACCCGTACCTAATTTCCATAACCTGAGTGGTGCAGGCCTTCACCCGTACCTAATTTCCACAGCCTGAGTGGTGCAGACCTTCACCCGTACCTAATTTCCACAGCCTGAGTTGTGCAGGCCTTCACCCGTACCTAATTTCCATAACCTGAGTGGTGCAGGCCTTCACCCGTACCTAATTTCCACAGCCTGAGTGGTGCAGGCCTTCACCCGTACCTAATTTCCATAACCTGAGTGGTGCAGGCCTTCACCCGTACCTAATTTCCATAGCCTGAGTGGTGCAGGCCTTCACCCGTACCTAATTTCCATAACCTGAGTGGTGCAGGCCCTTCACCCGTACCTAATTTCCACAGCCTGATGGCGCAGGCCTTCACCCGTACATAATTTCCATAACCTGAGTGATGCAGGCCTTCACCCGTACCTAATTTCCACAGCCTGAGTGGTGCAGGCCTTCACCCGTACCTAATTTCCACAGCCTGAGTGGTGCAGGCCTTCACCCGTACCTAATTTCCACAGCCTGATTTGTGCAGGCCTTCACCCGTACCTAATTTCCACAGCCTGAGTGGTGCAGGCCTTCACCGTACCTAATTTCCATAACCTGAGTAGTGTAGGCCTTCACCCGTACCTAATTTCCACAGCCTGAGTGGTGCAGGCCTTCACCCGTACCTAATTTCCACAGCCTGAGTGGTGCAGGCCTTCACCCGTACCTAATTTCCACCAGCCTGAGTGGTGCAGGCCTTCACCCGTACCTAATTTCCACAGCCTGAGTGGTGCAGGCCTTCACCCGTACCTAATTACCATAACCTGAGTGGTGCAGGCCTTCACCCGTACCTAATTTCCATAACCTGAGTGGTGCAGACCTTCACCCGTACCTAATTTCCACAGCCTGAGTGGTGCAGGCCTTCACCCGTACCTAATTTCCCACAGCCTGAGTGGTGCAGGCCTTCACCCGTACCTAATTTCCACAGCCTGAGTGGTGCAGGCCTTCACCCGTACCTAATTTCCACAGCCTGAGTGGTGCAGGCCTTCACCCGTACCTAATTTCCATAGCCTGAGTGGTGCAGGCCTTCACCCGTACCTAATTTCCACAGCCTGAGTGGTGCAGGCCTTCACCCGTACCTAATTTCCACAGCCTGAGTGGTGCAGACCTTCACCCGTACCTAATTTCCATAAACTGAGTGGTGCAGGCCTTCACCCGTACCTAATTTCCATAGCCTGAGTGGTGCAGGCCTTCACCCGTACCTAACTTCCATAGCCTGAGTGGTGCAGGCCTTCACCCGTACCTAATTTCCACAACCTGATGGTGCAGGCTATCACACGTACCTAATTTCCATAGCCTGAGTGGTGCAGGCCTTCACCCGTGCCTAATTTCCACAGCCTGAGTGGTGCAGGCCTTCACCCGTACCTAATTTCCATAACCTGAGCGGTGTAGGCCTTCACCCTACCTAATTTCCACAGCCTGAGTGGTGCAGGCCTTCACCCGTGCCTAATTTCCACAGCCTGAGTGGTGCAGGCCTTCACCCGTACCTAATTTCCATAGCCTGAGTGGTGCAGGCCTTCACCCGTACCTAATTTCCACAGCCTGAGTGGTGCAGGCCTTCACCCGTACCTAATTTCCACAGCCTGAGTGGTGCAGGCCTTCACCCGTACCTAATTTCCACAGCCTGAGTGGTGCAGGCCTTCACCCGTACCTAATTTCCATAACCTGAGTGGTGCAGGCCTTCACCCGTACCTAATTTCCACAGCCTGAGTGGTGCAGGCCTTCACCCGTACCTAATTTCCACAATCTGAGTGGTGCAGCTTTTCACCCGTACCTAATTTCCACAAACTGAGTGGTGCAGGCCTTCACCCGTACCTAATTTCCATAACCTGAGTG